>NW_006921783.1:1633536-1634860 GCF_000298275.1 Orycteropus afer afer | reverse complement strand
AAAGGAAAGATTTGATGCACTGAACAAAAATGACCAAAAACCAGAAGAATTGTGGTATGACATCAAGAGCATCATCCATGAAGAAAGCAAGAGGTTATTAAAAATATGAGAAAGAAAAGACCAAAATGGATATCAGAAGAGACTCTGAAACTTGCCCTTGAGCAAACAGTAACTAAAGCAAATGGAAGAAATGACAACATAAAAGAGCTGAACCGAAGATTTCAAAGAGCAGCTTGAGCAGACAAAGCCAATTATGAAATGTGCAAAGACCTGGAGTTAGAAAACCAAAAGGGAAGAACATGCTCTGCATTTCTCAAGCTGAAAAAACTGAGGAAAAAATTTAAGCCTTGAGTTGTAATATTGAAAGATTCTATGGGCAAAATATTGAATGATGCAGGAAGCATCAAAAGAAGGAAGGAAGGAATACACAGAGTCACTGTACCAAAAAGAATTGGTCAATCTTTATGCATTTCAGGAGGGGACATATGTGCAAGAACCAATGGTATTGAAGGAAGAGGTCAAAGCTGCACTGAAGGAACTGGTGAGGAACAAGGCTACAGGAATTGACGTAACATCCACTGAAATGTTTCAACATATGGATGCCCCGCTAGAGGCACTCATTTGGTTATGCCAAGAGATTTGGAAGAAAAGTACCTGGCCAAATGACTGGAAGAGATCAATATTTGTACCCATTCTAAAGAAAGGTGATCCCACAGAATGTTGAAATTATCAAACAGTATCATTAATATCACATGCAAGTAAAATCTTACTGAAGACAATTCAAAAACAGCAGTATATTGACAGAGAACTTCCAGAGGTACAGGCTGGATTCAGAAGAGGATGTGGAATGAGGGATATCATTGCTGATGTCAGATGGATCTTGGCTGAAAGCAAAGAATACCAGAAAGATGTTTGCTTGTGTTTTACTGACTATGCAAAAGCATTTGATTGTGTGGATCGTAACAAATTGTGGATGACATTGAGAAGAATGGAAATTCCAGAACACTTAATTGTACTCATGAAGAAACTGTACATAGACATAGGCTGTTGTTCAAACAGAAAAAGGGAACACTGCATGCTTTACTATCAAGAAGGGAGTGCATCAGAGTTGTATCCTTTCACCATACTTACTCAATCTGTATGCTGAGCAAGTAATTCAAGAAGCTGGACTATATGAAGAACATGGCATCGGGATTGGAGGAAGAATCATTAACAAGCTGCAATACACTGATGACACAACTTTACTTGCTGAAAGTGAGGATGACTTGAAGTACTTACTGATGAAGATTGAAGAATACAGTCTGCAGTATGGATTACATCTCAA
>NW_006921783.1:1631220-1632471 GCF_000298275.1 Orycteropus afer afer | reverse complement strand
GAAGGAAGGTTGGGCAATCCTTCCGTAGTGATACTGCCTCGGAAACCCAAGGAGGGGTCGCTATGAGTCGGGGCAGACTCAACGGCACATAACAACAACAACAACATCATCTTTG
This sequence comes from Orycteropus afer afer, assembly GCF_000298275.1. NCBI lineage: Eukaryota > Metazoa > Chordata > Mammalia > Tubulidentata > Orycteropodidae > Orycteropus > Orycteropus afer. The sequence continues at coordinate 1,632,356 of NW_006921783.1, read as the reverse complement.
TTATTCCCTTTCTTCTGGTAGATTTAGACTTAGTTTGCTCTTTTCTTTTTCGTTTCTAGAATTGTCATTAGGCTGTTAATTTAAGATCTTTCTCCTTTATTTATGTAGGAATTTATTGCTGTAAGTGTCCTTCTGCGTACTACCATCACTGCATCCCATACGCTTCTGTATGTTGTGTTTTCATTTTCATTTAATTCTAAGAAATTTGTGATTTCTCCCTTGATCCATTGGTAGTTCAATAGTGTGTTGTTTAATTTCCATATGTTCGTGTATTTTCCAGGTTCCTTTTTTTTTTTCCCCCCTGATATTGAGGTCTAGCTTCACTCTGTTGTGGTCAGAGAAAATGCTTTGTATGATTTCATTCTTTTATCAAGACTAACTTTCCTAAAATGTAGTCTAGCATGGACAATGATCCATTTGCTTTGGAACAGAATGTATATTGTGCTGTTTTTGAGTGGAGTGTTCTATAAGTGTCTGTTGAGTCTATTTGATGTATAATGTCATTCAGGTCATTTCTTTGTTGATGTTTCTAGATGTTCTGTCCAATATTGAAAGTGGTGTATTGAAGTCTCCAATTATTATTTTACTACTATCTATTTCTCTCTTCAATTCTAGCAGTGTTTGCTTTATGTATTTAGGTGCTCTGATGTTAAGTGCATATATATTTATGACTGTTAAACCTCGATTAATTAACCCTTTTCTGACTCTATAATGTCCATCTTTATCTCTTCTGATTCTTTTTTTAAAGTCTACTTTGTCTGATATTAAGATTGCCACCTCAGCTCTCTTTTGGTTATTATTTGCATGGAATATTTTTTTTCACCCTTTCACTTTCAACCCATTTATGTTTCTCAGTTTAAGACATGTCTCTTGTAAAAAGCATACAGTTGGATCATGTATTTTTATTCATTCTGCTACTTTTTGCCTTTTCATTGCAGCATTTAACCCATTTACATTTACTCTAATTACTGGTAAGAAGTGATCTACTTCTGCCATTTTGTTGTTTTTTGTGTGTCTTAAGCCTTGTCTTTGTCCTTTAGTACTACTTGCTTTTCTGTTTTGCTGTTAGTTTATTGGAGTAAGGCCATTTGATTCCCTTCTCCTTTCCTTTTGTGTATGTTCATATATGTTTGTTT
>NW_006921783.1:1619574-1631120 GCF_000298275.1 Orycteropus afer afer | reverse complement strand
ATATATATATATATATATATAATTTTTCCCCCTTAGTGGTTACTAGGAATATTACATTTACGAGTTTGTATTTATAAAATTCTCAGAAGGAAGATTAGGCAATCTACTTTTGTAGTGATATCTGCTTGGAAACCCAAGGAGGGGACACCATGAGTCAGATCCAACTCAAGGGCAGTGAGTTTGGTTTGGTTCTTTTTTTTTTTGGTTTGGTTCTTGGTTTATTTATGAAATTCTAGGGTAAGTTGGTACCATCTTAACTTCAATAACATACAAGAAATTCCATATCTATATCGTTGCTCTCTCCACTCCCCTCCTTTTTTTCCCCCAACCTACCCATTATTGTATATTGCCTTCCTGTTCACCAAAGTTAATATGTATCTGCCCACTAGTTAGGAGCTCTGATGGTTTATTGCTTAATGCATTTGACTGCTAACCAGAAGGGTGGCAGTTCAAACCCACCAGCCACTCCTTGGAAGGAAGATTGGGTAATCTATGTCCGCAGAGATACTGCCTCGGAAACCCAAAGAGGGCTCACTTAAGTCAGATCTGACTCCATGGCAGTGAGTTTGGTTTTGAGTTACCCTCTAGTTAGTGATTTGCCCTTCTTTTCCCTCCCACCCTAGTAACCATCAAAGAATGTTCTTTTTGTGTGAAAACATTTTCTTGACTTTTTATAATAGTGGTCTCATAAAATATTTGTCCTTTTGTGATTAACTAATTTCTCTCAGCATAATGTCCTCCATCTCATTCTACTTGGATCCACAATCTAAGTAAACAACAACAAAAACATTCATAAGCATGGCATATTCTTCCATTTATGTAGGTCTCTTTTGGTTTCTTGCAGTAATTTTATAGTTTTCTTTGTATAGGGTTTTTTGTATCTCTGGTTAGATTAACGAGCTTTGGTAGCATAGTGCCTAAGGCATTTGACTGCTAACCAGAAGGTTTGTGGTTCAAACCCACCAGCCATCCTGTGGAAGTAAGACTAGGCAATCTACTTCTATAAAGATTTACGGCCTCGGAAACCCAAAGCAGGTTGCTATGAGTCACAATGAATTCGATGGCAGTGAGTTTGGTTGGTTAGATTTATTCCTAAGTATTTCATCTTTGGGGTGGCTACTGTAATTGATATTGTTTTCCTGATTTCCTTTTCAGAGTTGTTACTGTAAAGGAATTCAGCTGATTTTTTGTATGTTGATCTTGTACTCTGCCACTTTGTGTAATCTTTCAATTAGTTCAAGTAATTTTCTTGCTGAGTCTTTGGGATTTTCTATATTTAGGTCATAGCATCTACATATAGAGACAGTTTTACTTCTTCTTTGCCAAGTTGGATACCTATTATTTCCTTTCCTTACTTTATTGTTCTGGGTAGGACTTCCAATACAAAACTGAATAAAATTGGTGATAAAGGCCATCCTTGTCTGGTACCTGTTCACAAGGGGAATTGTGTTAGACTGGGTTCTAGAGAGAGGCAAAACCAGTAAAGCTTAGAGAGAGAGAGAGAGAGAAAGAGAGAGAAAGAGAGAGAAAGAGAAATTTATCTTAGGAAAATGGCTCACACATTTATAGAAGCTTGCAATCCCAAATTCTTGAATCAAATGTCAAGCTGGAGCCTTTTCCTGACTCACACAGCTGCAGGCACTGAAGAGCTCAAGGCTGGCAGGCAGTATACTCACTGTTGACTCCAACAAATGATGATTCCAATATCTACAGGCTGAATGGTGGATTGTTCACTCACAGATAGTTGTAGGCAGCACAACAGAATCCCAATCCACAGAAGAGTGCCTCTTTTCTCAGGATGTCCATAAATATATTAGAAGCAGGCCACACCCCTAGGGAAACTCCCTTTCAATGGATTGGCTGCTCAAAACATATACATCTGATCCCGTCATTGGAATAACCCACATCACAACTGCTTAATCCACACAGAATTGTGGTCCAGCCAAATTAACACACAGCTCTGACTATCACAGTCCACCCCTTGTCAACTTAGCAGTTGTACACATATTCTTAACCATATATAATCTATAAATAAGGACAATTATAAAGTCATATTTGCACCTAACATGATACGCTAACATGTGTACAACTGAAATGCATTAACCTTATATACATTTCACAGTTCATAACAGAAGGAAACAAAAATATTTCATGCACAAATACAATGAAGAAATATAACAATCACAGTCCTTGTTTCTGCAACTGGTCACGTGGTCGTAGCTGATATCCAGAACTACCTTCTTCCACCACCCATTCTGTATTTCCCTTGCCCTCAGCAAGCACCTTAGCTGGCTGTGGTTCTTTGCCTGGTGGGGTGACTTAAACTGTCATTCCTGAAGGGTCTGGGCCATTAGTAGTCATATCAGAATTGGGTTGCTGTAATTTTCCATTGACTTTAATCACAGGGCATGGTAGTACTAAGAGACGTCCTAAAGAATCTCCTGTATTCAAGAGATATTCTCCTTTACCTCCATTATGTAATGTCAATTCAATTTCCCCTTGGTAATCAGGATCTATCACAACAGATAGTACAGTTATGCCCTTCTTTGTCTGTTGATCCAGAGGCATTAGGAAGATAAAATGGCCAGGTGGCATTCTTAATTTCCAGTTCAATGCAATCAGTATTGTGCCTCCAGGTGGGAGTGTTCCTCTTCTTGGGAGTAAGATTTCCAGACCTGCAGAGCATAGGGTAGCAGGGACAGGAAGCAAAAATTTTTTGAGTGGGTTACTAGGGGTAATAATCAGTGGTACCACTCCAATTTCCACCCCTTGGTTCCTGGACGCATGAATCCTGGCTATTGGAGAAACAGCACCGTATACCTGTTGTTGGTTTAGAGCATATACAGCCTCCTGGAGAACACTGTCCCAACCCTTCAAGGTACTGCCACCTAGCTGGCACTGTAGCTTCATTTTCAGTAGGCCATTGCATCGTTCTATCAAGCCACTATTTCAGGATGATGGGGAACATGGTAAGACCAGTGAATTCCATGAGCATAGGCCCATTGCCATACTTCATCTGCTGTGAAGTGAGTCCCTTGATCTGAAGCAATGCTGTGTGGGATATTATGACAGTGGATAAGGCATTCTGTAAGTCCACAGATGGTAGTTTTGGCATTGTGTGCAGGGAAGGTGAATCCATATCCAGAATAATTATCTATTTCAGTAAGAACTAAACACTACCTTTTCCATGATGGAAGTGGCCCAATGTAATCAACCTGCCACCACGTTGCTGGCTGATCACCCCAAGGAATGGTTCCATATCGTGGACTCAGTGGTGGTCTCTGCTGCTGGCAGATTGGGCACTCAGCAGTGGCAGTAGCCAAATCAGCCTTGGTAAGTGGGAGTCCATGTTGCTGAGCCCATGCATAACCTCCATCCCTGCCACCATGACCACTTTGTTCATGAGCCCATTGAGCAATGAAAGGAGTAGCCAGGGAAAAATGATGGCTGGTTTCCACTGAACGTGTCATCCTATCCATCTGATTGTTAAAGTCCTCCTCTGCTGAGGTCACCTTCTGGTGGGCATTCACATAAGACACAAATATCTTTACTTCTTTGGTCCAGTCAGAAAGATCTATCCACATACCTCTTCTCCATACATCCTTATCACCAATTTTCCAATCATGCTCCTTCCAAGTCCTAGACCATCCAGCCAAGTCATTAGCCACAGCCAATGAATCTGTATACAATCGCACATCTGGCCATTTCTTATTCCATGCAAAGTGAACAGCCATATACATGGCTCAAAGTTCTGCCCATTGGGAGGATTTCCTTTCACTACTGTCGTTCAAGGAAGTCCCAGAAAGGGGCTGCAGTGCTGCTGCTGTCCACTTTTGCGTAGTGCCTGCATATCGTGCAGAACCATCTGTAAACCAGGCATGAATTTTCTCTTCCTCAGTCAACTGATCATAAGGAACTCTCCATGAGGCCATAGGTGCAGATTGGGAGAGGGAAGGTAATGTGACTGGAGTGGAGAACACAGACATTTGGGCCACTTCCTCATGCAACTTACTTGTGCCTTTAGGTCCTGCTTGAGCCCGATCTCTGATATACCACTTCCATTTAATGACCGAGTGCTGCTGTGCACCTCCAACTTTGACTCTGTGGGTCAGACAACACCCAGTTCATGACTGGCAGCTCAGGCCTCATGGTGACTTGGTGACCCATGGTTAGGCGTTCAGTCTCTACTAAAGCCCAGTAACAAGCCAAAAGCTGTTTCTCAAAAGGAGAGTAGTTATCTGCAGGGGATGGCAGGGCTTTGCTCCAAAATCCCAATGGTCTGTGTTGAGATTCACCAATAGGGACCTGCCAAAGACTCCAAACAGCATCTCTATCTACTACAGATACAACCACCATTGGATCAACTGGATCATATGGTCCAAGTGGCAAAGCATGGTAGGCTGCTGAACAATGACACAGCTACATGCAGGGTCCAAGCATGCCATAAGCTAGTGACTATCCCCAAGGCTTCTCCTTATATACAGGAAACAGGCCACATCCCAAAGGCACCTACTCAGCTGCTTGTGGTAGATCCCACCATGGAGTCGATTGCCAGTCTCATCATGGGGAACAACTACCACTGGCTGCCTAGCCACTCAACCAGGCCCAGCCAAGTTGACATACAAATTTAACTACCACAATTCCACCCCTTGTCAACTTGGCACCTGTACAGATCTTCAGTGGGTGGCATCTGTACAGATCTCCTTCACTGGGTGGCTCTAATCCCCTAGTTCCTGAGCGGCAACCTCACCCCCTTGGCCTGGCGGGCCCTGTTCCTCTACCTCTTGGGCATGGCAACTCTGCCCCCTCATTCGTGGGCAGCAGCTATGGCTCCATCCCACTGGCCCACATGAACAAGCAGCCCCACACTCCAGAACCAAATTGGTGATGGTTTAACTCTTTGAAACCTAGGGGGCTATGGTGGTTCCACCCCCAAAGGCCACATGAGGCTGAGGTGGCTCTGCTTCCCATTTCCTTAGTCTCTCTGCTTCTGCTAATTAATGCCCAAGGGCAACCCACTCCACCAGAAATCTTTCTGCCCAAAGGACACTTAGCTTTCTTGGTCTGTGTACTGGTAAGCCTGTTGCTATTTAATGCTGGTCTCTGGACTCTACTACTGCCATCTTTCATGCTGGTCTCTCTGCCAGTATCTCTCTGCCAGTCTCTTGGCTCTGCTCCTGCCATCTCTCATGCCATATGCCGGAGTCTCTCTGCCAGGAGGGTTTCAGGTCAAGGACACACTCCACTCCTGTTTCCACATTTAGGTATCTGTCAGGGCAGCACCCCACTCTCTCGGTACCATATTTTGTTCTGGTTATCTAGTGCTGCTCTGACAGGAAAATACCAAAAATGGAAGGACTTGACAAATAGGAGTTTATTCTCTTACATTTTGGAAGCTTTAAGTCTGAGTTCAAAGTGCCAGGCTCTGAGGGCTGGGTCAAAGCCCCTCGACCTTGGGCTTTAGCTCTGCCTCCTGCTCCCAGCCCACTGAAGCTAGAGGCATCTCTTCACTCAGGCAGCTACTGGCTGCTGAGGCTGAGAAGCCCAAGGTCGACAAATAAACTGGCACAGTCCCAATGTTACCAAACCACACAGCAGGTCATTAATTCAAGTCCATTGTAAGTCCCAGAGCATGGCAGGCTGCTGAACAACAACACAGGTACATGCAGGGTCCACACATGCCATAAGCTAGAGACTATCCCCAAGGCTTCTCCTTATATACAGGAATCCCAAAGGCTCAGCTGCTTGTGGTAGAACCCATCATGGAGCTGATTGCCAGTCTCATCATGGGGAATAATGACCACCAGCTGCCCAGCCACTCAACCAGGCCCAGCCAAGTTGACATTCAAATTTAATTACCACAGGAATGCTTTCGGTCTCTCTCCATTGAAATTAGTACTGGCCATTAATTTTGCATATATGCCCTATATTGAAGAATTTCCCTTCTATTCCTATTTTGCTGAGAATTTTTATCAGGGATGGGTTTTGGATTTTGCCAGATGCGTTTTCTGCATCAATTGATATGACTATAAACTTCTTCCCTTTTATTTATGTGGTAGATTACATTGTTTTTCTAATGTTGACTCATCCTTGCGTACCTGGTAAGAATCCCACTCAGTCATGATGCATTATTTTTTTTGACATGTTGTTGGATTCTGTTGGCTAGGATTTTGTTGAGAATTTTTGCATCTATGTTCATGATGGATATTGGTCTATAATTTTCTTTCTTTTTTATTTATTTTTTTGTGTGTGTGGTGTCTTTGCCTGGCTATAGTATCAGTCCCTCCTTTTGTTGTTGTTATCACTAATTATGCCTTTATATTTCATGTGTCCTGTAATATAATTTATCCTTGCCTTTTATGTATTTGTTATTAAAAAGAAAAAGAAAAACATGGACAAAACATTTAGAATTATCAAGCATGAATACTTTATTACTAGCCCTTACACATGTCCATATATTTGCCTTGATTGGGTATTTTTACTTTTATATATAGTCTTGAATTACTTTCTACTGTCTTTTCTCTTCCATCTATAGAACTCCCATTAGTATTTTTTTGTAGGGTTGTTCTGGTGGATGTGATCTCTCAGCTTCTGTTTGTCTGGGCATGATTTAATTGCACCCTCATCCTTGAAGGACAGTTTCACTAGATATAGTATTTTTGGTTGACAATTTCTTCTTTCAAGCCCTTTAAATGTATCATTGCATTGCCTCTGGACTCCAATGTTTCTGAAGAAAAATTAGCATTTAATCTTATTGGGGATCCTTTGCATGTTACTGCTTGATACTCTCTCCCTGCTTTCAGGATTCTCTCTTTATCTTTAATTTTTGAAACCCTAATTATCATGTGTGTTGGGGTAGCTCTCTTTAGGTTTATACTGCTTGGAGATCTTTGAACTTCTTGAATTTGTAGTTTCAGGCCCTTTATTAGACTGGGGAAATTTTCTGTCATTATTTCTTCAAATATTTTTTCGGTCCCTTTCCTCTTCTGTAATTCCCACGATGCATATTAGAACTCTTGTTGTTGTCCCATGATTCCATTAAACTGTTCTTCATCTTCTTGAACCTCCATTCTCGTTGCTCCTCAGCACCTGTAATTTTAGCTATTGATACTGCATGGTTTAAAATCAGGAAGGAAATGAGTCAGGGTTGTATTCTTTCACCATACTTATTCAATCTGTATGCTGAACAAATAATCTGAGAAGCTGGACTATATGAAGAAGAACATAGCATCAGGATTGGAGGAAGCCTCATTAACAGATGACACAAGTTTGCTTATTGAAAGTGAGGACGACTTCAAGCACTTACTGATGAAGATTAACGACTTCAATCTTCAGTACAGCAGTCCTCAGTACCAACTGTAAGGGGAAGCAGACAGACCCAAACTGATCCCCAGGGAGGTCTGTCCTATTGGTTTCAGAGGCCTGAGCTATGGAGTGCACAGGGATGCAGACAGAGTGCTGACTGTGGGAGCAGACTCTACTGAGGGGGGACTTTTGTAGCAGTTTTCAACATGCTGGTGCCCATCAATTACCAGGTGTGGAAGGGAGTGTCACATTCTGGCCAGAGCCCCATGGAGGTCTGCTTTGTTTCTATGAGTCCTCCCAATATATTGATGACTGTGAGTGCTGCCTCCACTCAAGATTCCTGCTTCCTAACACACAGCAGCCTCAGTCAGCAGTCCTCAGAGCCAACTGGAAGTGGTGGCAGACTAACCCTAATAGACCCCCAGAGAGATTTATCCTGTTGTTTCCAGAGATCAGAGCTATGGCATGCACAGGGAGGCAGGTAGAATGCTCACTATGGGAGCAGACACCACTGCAGGGCCCTGCTGTAGCATGCTTGCATGTGACAGTGTCCAGGTGGGAGAGGGGCTATCATGCTCCAAATGGACCTCCAAAGAGGTCTGCCTTGTTGCTATCAGAGCTCACCCTGTCATGTTAGGTATAAAACTTACTGCAGTCGAGCTGGATCCGACTCATAGTGACCCCTCCTTGGACTTCCGAGGCAGTATCACTATGGAAGTAGATTACCCAATCTTCCTTCTGAGGAGTGGCTGGTGGGTTTGAACCTCCAGCCTTCTGGTTGGCAGTCAAAGGCCTTAGGTACTATGCTACTATAGCCCCTACTGGAGTCCTTATACACTACTGGTAGGAAGGTAAAAACAATATAGTTCCTTTTGAAAACAATCTAGCATTTACTCAAAAGGTTAAACATAGAGTTGCCATAGGACCCAGAAATGGCATATATTCCTGGTATATGTCATATCCACTCTTAGGCATATATACAACAGAAATGAAAACATATGTTAATATAAAAATTTACATATGAATGTTCATAGCAGCATTATTCCTAAAAGCTACAAAGTGGAAACAACTCAAATGTCCATCAACTGGTGAATACATAAACAAAATCTGGTATATACACTCACTGGAATATAGTTTGGCAATAAAAAGGAATGAAGCATTACCCAGAAGAACTAGATGGTGCCTGGCTATCACCACCAACTGTCCTGATCAGGTCCACAGTAGGTGGACCCTGACAGACAGGGAGAAAAACACAGAAAAGAACTCAAATTCTTCAAAAATCCAGACGTGCTGAGACTACAGGACTCCCTGAGACTATCAGCCTGAGATATTCTTTAAACCATGAATTTAAGCTATCCTGAGATCACCTTTTAGTGAAATAACAGATTGGCACACAAAGTAAAGGATACTATCTATTAGTAGAGACTTAAAAACCAACTAAATGAGAGCAAAAGGTCATTTAATCGTTCTAAAGCAAAGATGAGAAGATAAGGAGGCAGGGAAACTAGAATACTGGAAATGGAACAACCAAACACAATTAAAGAGAATGTTGATAACTTGTGAATAATACAACTAACGTCATTAAACTATTTGTGTAGAAACTGTCAAATTTCTAACTGTCTAATTTGCTCTGTATACTTTCACTAAAAACACAATAAAATATTATTTCTAAAAAAAGGAATTAAGTATCGATACATTCTACAACATGCATGGACCTTGAAAATATTATGCTAAGTGAAAGAAGACAGTCACAAAAGACCACTATTGCATGATTTCATCTATATGAAATGTCCAGAATAGGCAAATTTATAAAAATGGAAAGTAGTTTAGCAGTTGCCAAGGGGTGGAGGAGGAGCAGGGAATGGAGAGTGACTGCTAAAGGATACAGTCTTTCCTTTAGGAGTTATAAAAATGCTCTAAAATTAGACAGTGATAGTTGCACAACTCTATAAATATACTAAAAAGCACTGAATTGTACGCTTTGAAAGAGTGAATTTTATGCTTTATGAATAGTATCTCAATAAGCCTTTTATAAAAAGAAACACTTGTGGTAATTGTTTTCTTACATAAGGATGACTTTCAGATTTGTGCTGGTAGCAAGAGGGAGAAAAAACAAAACAAAACTTCAAGTGCAGTACATTAACAAAAGAAACACCAGCAGTTTCTAATTTTATGCTGCCCTATATTTTGAGTTTCGTAGCTTTCAATAACGCTGTACTAGAGGCCAAAACAGAAAAGCCTTTATAACAGCTAAACTGGGAAATAAACTGACCAATTGCTTTTTTAAAAAGGAAATGAGCTAAAAACATCTTTGATGTAAGTAGAGTTTAAATAAACTTTTGCTCAGTTAGATAAATGTGTTCATTTGGTAATAAAAATAGTTTAAAGTGTTACATTACTTTAAAAAGCATTTTGTTTCATTTGCTATAGATTGTCAAACATTTAAAAACATACAGTAAATCTGCAAGATAGTAAAAAGAAATGACATCTTGTCTCCATTTTCCTATTCCTTCCAATTCATCTCTTTATTGTAAATCATTTTGCTTGTGGGAAGATAATAAATTTAAATCAAACTTAGGAAAGGAGCAGCAAGTAGCTATGTTCATAAATTCATGTTTCTTAGCACCACTGCCTCTTACAGCCATTTTATAAACCATACTGTGCCCTTGGCAGTTGAAAGTTTGTAAAGATTTTTCACATTGGTCTATTCTTCCTAGATCTGAGCAGACTGAAGTTTCTTTTCTTCTCTTGAGCAAAAGAGCTAGTGTTGAGAAACCTATATACCAGAAAAAAAAAAAGGTACGTATAATTATGACGTTGTTGTTGTTATTGTTATGTGCCATCGAGTCGGACCCGACTCATAGCGACCCCTCCTTGGGTTTCCGAGGCAGTATCACTACAGAAGTAGATTGCCCAGCCTTCCTTCCAAGGAGAGGCTGGTGGGTTTGAACCACCAGCCTTCTGGTTAGCAGTCAAGTGCCTTAGGCACTATGCTACCAGAGCTCCTAATTATGACATAAATATTTAAAATAAATCTTAGTACTATTTCACAAGCAAATATCTGGATCTGCATTTTAGCAATGGTATTAAATCTGATTTATAAAGATAAATAATAACTAACATGTATAGTGCTTACCAAGGAGTTCTGGTGGCATAGTGGATAAAGCATTTGGCTGCTAACCAGCAGTTCAAACCTACCAGCTGCTCCATGGAAGGACAATGGGGTAATCTACTTCCATAAAGATTTACAACCTCAGAAACCCAGTGGGGGTTGCTATGAGTCAGCATTGACTATGGCAGTGAGTTTAGTTTTTTTGGAGGGTTTATACTGCTTACCAAGGAGGGCTGGTGGTACAGTGGTTAAGGTATTTAGCAGCTAGCCAAAATAGTTGGTGGTTCAAACTCACCTTCCACACTGCAGAAGAAAGATGAGATCGTCTGCTTCATAAAGATTTACCACTTTGGAAACCCTATGGGGCAGTTCTACTCTGTCCTATAGGGTTGCTATTAGTCAGCATTGACTCCATAACTTTAGGTTTGTTGTTTTTTTTTTTAATGGGGCTTACCATGGTCTTTGTTCCAAATGATAGACTTAAGAGTGTGTGTGTATGTTTACATGTATATATGTATACATGAATGTTTATGTATATGTGTCTGTATTCCTCATAATTATGCAAATAAATAAATAAAAACTCCTTACAACAACCCCACTAACATGAGGAAACCAAGACAGAGCAAGATTAAGTAACTCACCCAAGCTGATCTCAGGGAGTTTGGCACCACAGTTCATGCTTTCAATCTTTATGTGAGTATCAAGAGTTCTAAGGACAGCACCAAACAAGCCAATAGCTACTTCCTACAAGGCAATAGAATACTTCTTATTCTGTATGGCTCTCCAACTGCTTCCTTTGGAGCTCTGGTCCTATAACATATCTAAGGCTTATTATAAAGCTCTTCTACAAGTAAGGAGGTAACCAACTTTTGTTTTTGAATCATGTTTGATCCCCAATTTAATGACTGATTTTAAGATTCCAAACAATTTTTCAAACTTTAGGATCCAATGTTAACACATTTTTTAAAATATAAAAAACAGGTTAATAAGTCCATATATCTACTTTCCAGAAGGTTAACCACTGAGCCACATAATAGAAATAAATTTTTATATTAAAAAAAAAATGTGGAGAGTTCCGGCAAGATGGCAGAGTAGGCAGAAGGACTACACAGACCCTCTTCAACAAAGA
>NW_006921783.1:1612957-1615609 GCF_000298275.1 Orycteropus afer afer | reverse complement strand
GCTCTGTAAATCTTCACCCAAATCACAATAAATAAAATAAAATTTAAACAAACAAACAAAAAAATGTATCTACCCTGATAATTTGCATAGATTTTTAGGTTAAAAAATGCTTTGTAAGATTATAAAGATAATCAACTCCATGTAACTAATTACCTTAGCACATTCCCTAAAAGACATTTTTTTTTTTCCATTTTGGTGGGGGACAAAAATTATTTCCCTATACTCACATATACATTTCTGGACCCACAATAGTAACTTCTAATTGATTATACTTAAGACCAAAAAACCCAAACCAAATCCACTGCCATCAAGTCAATTCCAACTCATAATGTCCCTATAGAAGAGAACAGAACTGCCCCAAGATTCCCAAGTCTGTAAATCTTTACAGAAGCAGACTGCCACATTTTTCTCCAATGGAGTGACAGGTAGATAAACCATCAACCTTTTGGTCAGCAGGCAAGCACTTAACAACTGTGGCACAAGGGCCCCTTCTAGTTAAGACACTAAGACTCTAAAACCAGGTTGCTCTATGATGTATTTCCTGAAAGCATTCATTTAAAACATGCCCATCTTGGGGAGCTCTGGTAGCATAGTGGCTAAGACACTTGCCTGCTAACCAGACGGCTGGCGGTTCAAACCCACCAGCCACTCCTCGGAAGGAAGGTTGGGCGATCCTACTTCCATAGTGATACTGCCTCGGAAACCCAAGGAGGGGTCGCTATGAGTCGGGTTTGACTCGACGGCACATAACAACAACAACAACAACAACATCTTGTGTCACCTCCAAATGACTGACACTAGATGCTCGAGGCTGAGTCTAGGCTGAACAAAAATGAGTGTGATATCAAATATCAATATCTTCCATAGACATGGGAAGGTAGAATGCTGGCACAGTGCTGTGTATTTACCATTCCTGATCTACTGAATACAATATCTATAAATGAAAAAAGTCAATTAGAGTTTCTCCCCTCATGGAATGTAGTGTATAAGTGGGGATATAATAATACACTAATACACCAAACCAATAAAGACGAACATTTAATAAAAAAAATTCCGTTTTATTATCTTCAAAATGAAAAACAAACACTCCAAATTAATTCTCAAATATTTAAGAGATGAACAAATATGAGTCATGTCACATAAGGATGAAAGGAGGAGGAAGCAAAACTGTGTTCAAAGGAAGCAAGCTGGGGCCAAGATTTAAGGAAAGTAAGATACACAGCTTGAAGAACCTTTGATGGTTCAGTAGTAGGATCTTCACCTTCCATGTGGAGACCCAGGTTCAATTTCAGCCAATGCACCTCAAACACAGCCACCACCTGGCTGTCAATGGAGGCTTGTGTGTTACTATGCTGCTGAATAGGTTTCAATGAAGCTTCTAGGCTAAGACAGACTAGGAAGAAAAGCTTGATGATCTACTTCTGAAAACCAGACAATGAAACCCATCACAATGGTCCAGTCTGCAACCAACCATGGGGTGGCATAGGATCAGGCAGCATAGAAGAGTATTAAGAAAACTTATCCAAAACTTGGAAACAAGCAGAAGATATTACTGGGAGTAACGGAATGCAGGAAGTCATTAAACAGACCCTTGGGGATTATCTGATTATGTAGAGGTGTGCATCATAATTTGACTCTCTATTGAGTAGGCTATTTTACAAATTTCTAAGGGTAGTGGTTAACTTATAGAACATTGAAACAACACAAATAATTCTTGTCAGAGCAACATAAATTATTTCTCTTCTCAGCGATACAAATAAATTCTCCCAGTAGAGATATAATTGTTTTCTACCTACTCAATGGCAAATAACAACAACAACAACAACCTGGTAAAAAAGTGTACGTCCAAAATATTATGTGTCTCTTCCCTTGTAGGAATATCCATCTATTAGCAAATTCATTTCAGGATTTCTTTGACTGACTACAAATTCTCTGTTCCTCCCTGGTGAAATCCCCAAGACTGTGGCCCCTAGTTACCCTTCAGGTCTGGAATTATAATCACTCCTGTGGTTTCCAGCCAAACAATAGAGAGACATACAGGATGAACATTTACATCAGGTAGGTATACTCCTTAGAATGATCATGTGAGTTCAGAAGGGCAGTATCTGCACAGGGAGATAACTCAGGGGGCAAGAATGCATAGGAAAGAAGGACACAGGGAAGAGGGAAGTATAGGAGGAAGTTGGAAGAGAGCTGTTACATTGTGGGGAACTGCAGTCAATACCATGAAACAAAATGTCTATGAACTGCTGTATAGAAGATGAATTTGCTCTGTAAACATTTACCCAAATCACAATAAAATAAAAAATAAAAAATTTTCTGTCCCTCAAATTTTTCTTTGAACTAGTCTTATCATCTTACAGGTTTGCTCATTCATTAATGGATTGAATATTTGACATATTTTCCTTTTATATTTGCATAAGAGTAATGTTTTAAACTTTTTTTATATTATATTTTATCAAGAATTTGCATGGGAGGACTTCCGGTAAGATGGAGGAATAGGCAGACAAGCAACACAGATGCTCTTCAACAAATAAAAGAAAAACCAATCGACAGAGATACAGAAGATAATCCTGGAACCCTGAGCTTTGAAAGGAATATACAGAAGTGGATTAGGCACCAACTAGTGGAAAAACCTGAATGAAAACAGTG
>NW_006921783.1:1600600-1610954 GCF_000298275.1 Orycteropus afer afer | reverse complement strand
ACAAAAATTACAGCAACAAATTCTTATTTGCTGATAATTACATATCTGGCAAGGGACTTATCTCTAAGATTGATGGAAAACTCCAACGCCTCAACACCAAAGGAATTAACAATCCAATTGAAAAATGGGCAGAAAACATGATTAGACACTTCACCAAGACACTTCACCAAGGAGGATATTCAGGTGGTCAGCTAATACATGAAAAGATGCTCACAATCATTGGCCATCACAGAGATGTAAATGAAAACAACAATGAGATATATTGTCTCACCCCAGTACTGATGGCAAGATTCAATGAGACAGAAAATAACAAATGTTGGTGGGGATGTGGAGAGATTGGGACTCTCATACACTGCTGGTAGGACTGTGAAGTGACACAACCACTGTGGAAAGCAATATGATGATTCCTTAGAAAGCTGGAATTGGAGATACCATTTGACCCAGCAATTCCATTACTAGGTATATATCCTAGAGAGGTGAGAGCCAGGATAGAAACACATACATGCATGCTCAAGTTCATCACAGCACTATTTACAATAGCAAAAAGATGGAAACAACTTACGTGCCCATCAGCAGAAGAGTGGATGACCAAACTATGGTACGTACACATACTGGAATGCTATGCAGCACTAAAGAATAATGTAGCATCTGCAAAATACCACATAATATGGATGAACTTGGAGGACATTATGCTGAGTGAAATAAGTCAGTCACAGAAGGACAAATATAGTATTAGTTCGTTGTTGTGGAAGGTCAAGGAAAGGTTTATATATGCGGGGAAACTTTCTTTGTTGGTTGCTAGGGGTGGGAGGGGAGGGGAGGGAACACTGCAAAAAAATGCATTGACTCGTCACTGTATTTCACTGTACATAAATTATATTTCAATAAAATGCATTTAAAAAAAGAATTTGCATGGGAATGTCATGCATGATAAGCTAGATACCCTAAACCTAACCCTAGAAGATTTTGGATTAGATAATAATAAGTAACAGGAGAACAGCAAAGGAGTGATACCATGTAGGTAACAAATATCTACTCTGTTCTAGCATGATGTAATGGTGACTGAGCATTTCTTATTCTATTGATCTGAAAGGCTGTATTTGTGCCCACATAAGCATCCTGGGTGGGTGTCCCCTTTTTCACAGCAACTTCTGAAGCTGAAAGGTTCACAATTAAAATAGGAACTTAGCTGTAGAGGAAGGCTAGAGACGTGGAGAAATCAGTAGAATGCAGTAATATTAGACCTTAGGGAAGAAAGATTCCAACAAGTAGAAATAAATCCATAGAGTGAGATGCTGCAAAAATGTCAAGCAAGATAAGGTTTGTAAAGGGTTCATTCAGTCATTATTCAATAAATATTTACTGATTACTTAATATATGCCAAAAACTGTATTGTTGTTGTTATGTGCCGTCGAGTCGGCCCCGACTCATAGCGACCCCTCCTTGGGTTTCCGAGGCAGTTATCACTACGGAAGTAGGATTGCCCAACCTTCCTTCCGAGGAGTGGCTGGTGGGTTTGAACCGCCAGCCGTCTGGTTAGCAGGCAAGTGTCTTAGCCACTATGCTACCAGAGCTCCCAAAAACTGTATTAGGCATGGGGATTTAGAAGAAACAAAACCAAAACAGTCCTTGCTAACATTGAGTGTAGCAAAAGAGACTACAATAAATTCTACACTAAATTAAATAACTAAGAAATACATATTTACAGGTTCTATGCTAACCATCTGCTCCCATAAAGATTTCAGCCTAGAAAAACCTACGGGACAATTCTACTCTGCCCAATAAGGTCACCATGAGTCGAAATCGACTCAACAGCTCACAACAACAGTAAAGTGTCAGCCAAGATGGAGCAAGCCCACTAAAGCTTGTCTCTCCTTCTGATTATACACTCAGTGAAATGCAGAAAGCAATTATCTGAGGAGTCTGAAATGTAAACAAAAGCAAGATTGGGAGAAGTATCAGACCTAAAGAAGGAACCCATACAGGAATGAATTTCCCTTCTTCTGTTTCCTATTTTCTCTTGTGACTTCTACATGAGGACAAGTTCCAGTAACAAAGCTGCAGTTGTGGCAGTGAAACTAGAGAAATCTCACTATTCTGGCCAGAAGACAAATGCAAAGGAGTTGAGAGAATTCCAGAGAGGAAAGACCTAATTCTGTCCTTGAACCAGCACATATGCAAGGCTCATCCCTGAGATCCATGTACACAGAACACTCTCAAGCACCATAGCAAAAGCCTTGAAAACTGAACAACAATATAAATCACAGCATAAGTTCTACACTGACCCCTGAATGGTGGTGCAAATGGGTTAAGCATGCAACACCTAGCTGAAAGGCTAACGGTTCAAACCCAACCAAAGGCACCTTAGAAGACAGGCTGAGTGATCTGCTTCTGAGAGGTTATAGCCTTCAAAACTCTATGGAGCAGTTCTACTTGGAACTACCACTGATATGGGGGGAAAAAAAAGAAGGACAAGACAGATCTTGCAGTCTTAATTCAATCAGGATGACTGATTTCTAAAACAATAACAACAACAACAAAAATCAACATTCTCCAGGGAATTTTAACAAGATACAGGGATTCATAGAATATTCAAAATGTCTAGGATATAATTCAATATCATTTAACATACAGATAATCAAGGAAATGCAACTAATTCTCAAGGGAAATGACAAAAAAAATCCATAGATAGATTAAAAGGATGAAAAAAGGCACATTATGAAAATACTAATCAACTTGTGGTTTCCAGCCAAACAAAATACAGGCATATGAGTTAAACATTTACCTCAAGCAGATATACTCCTTGGAGTGAACAATCATGGGAGAAAGAAGGGCTGCTTATGCACAGGGAGACAGCTCAGGGGGCAGGGTGTATGGAGGGATGGACACTGGGAAGAGGTAACTATGTGGGGGAAGTGGGAAGGGAGCTGTTGCATTGTGGTAAACTGTGGTCAATGATATGAGACAAAGTATATGTGAACTGCTGTACAGAAAGTGAATGTGCTCTGTAAATATTCACCCAAATCACAATTAAAAAAAAAAAAAATACTAATCAAAATAAGTGGAGTAGATCTAAAGAGGAACATAATATAATTAAAAAGTGGTCACATCACCAAGACATAACAATCTTAAATGTGTATAAACCATGAACAAATCTTCAAAATACATGACGTAAAAACTAGTAGAACTGAAAGGATAGATTAATTCATAATTGTAGTTGCAGACTTCAGCACCCTCTCAGTAATGGATAGGAAAAAAAAAAAAGGACAGAAAATCAGAAAAGATTGAGATCTGAATATTATTATGAACCAAACTGATCTAACAAGACATTTGTAGAATACTGTACCCAATACCAGTAGAACATACATTTTTCTCAAGTGTACCTGGAACATTCACCAAGAGATGCAATATTCTGGGCCATAATACAAATTTTAAAGAATTGAAATAATAAAAAGTAGGTTTCCTGATTGTGGTGGTTATGTTGTGTGTCAACTTGGCTGGGCCTGGCTGAGTGGCTGGGCAGCTGGTGGTAGTTAATCCCCATGATGAGACCGGCAATCAACTCCATTGTGGGATCTACCACAAGCAGCTGAGGAGCTGCCTTTGGGATGTGGACTGCTTCCTGTATATAAGGAGAAGCTTTGAGAATGGTCTCTAGCCTATGGCATGCTTGGACCCTGCATGTAGTCGTGTTGTTGCTCAGCAGCCTGCCATGCTCTGCTGACCTTGGGACTTACAATGGACTTATGTTAATGGCCTGCCTTGTGGTTTGGTAACACTTGGGACTGTGCCTTTTTACTTGTCAACCTTGGGGGTTCTCAGCCTCAGCAGCCAGCAGCTGTCTGAGTGAAGAAATGCCTCTAGCTCCAGTGGGCCGGGAGCAGGAGGTAGAGCTGGACCCCAAGGTTGAGGGGCTTTCACCCAGCCCCTAGAGCCTGGCACTTTGAACTTGAACTTAAAGCCTCCAAATTGTAAGAATAAACTCCTGTTTGTTAAGGCCATCTCATTTGTGGTATATTTCTTGTCAGAGCAGCACTAGGTAACCAGACCACTGATATATCAAAATTAAATTAGAAACCAATAGCAGAAAGATATCTGAAAAATCTGCAATTATTTGGAAATTAAACAACATACTTTTAAATAACCAAAGAGTCAAAGAAGTGCCAGTGGAAATTAGAAAATATTTTAACTGAATGAAAATAAAAATACAACATATTGAAATTTATAGGATTCAGCTAAAACAGCGCTTAGAGGGAAATATATAAACTTATATGCTTATATTAGGGAAGAAATAAAGACCTCAGATCAATGATTAATCTTCTACCTTCAGAAACTAGAAAAAGAAGAGTAAATAAAATCCAAAGCAAGCAGAAGAAAGGAAATAATCAAGATAAAACCAGAAATCAATGAAGTTAAAAACAGGAACATAATAGGAAAAATAATTTAAGGCAAAATATATGAAACTAAATTTTATTGAAAACATCAATAACACTGGTAAACTTCTAGCTACACTGACTAAGAAAAAAACAAATATGACACAAATGACCATATTGGGGACAAAAAGATGACGTCACCACAGACTCAACAGATATTAAAGGGATAATAAGGGAACATCATGAACAACTTCATACCAATTTCTTGAAACACATAAAGTAACAAAACTCACCCAAGAATAAATATATAACCTAAATAATCCCGTATTTATTAGAGAAACTGAATTTTTAATTAAAAAACTTATCATAAAGAAAACTCCTGGCCCAAGGGCTTTACTGGTAAATTCTACCAGAGGTTTGAAAAACTAATAATCTATAAAACTAGGAATCTACTAAAAAAACCTCTGAGAGCTGATAAATGAGAAATGGACAATATCATTCAAAGCCACAGCCTTTACTCCAAAATTTTACTTCATATTTTCTATCTCCAGATCCTTACATCAAACTGCCAACTGGGTATCTTCACCCATATGTCTCAGAAATTTCTAAGTCTCAGTATTTCAAAGCCAAATTTGTTAACCCTTCAAACTTAGTCTTTTAAACAAATAACCCCTAGCTGTCTTAGTTGTAGGAGCTCTGGTAGCATAGTGCCTAAGACATTTGACTGGTAACCAGAAAGCTGGTGGTTCAAACCCACCAGCCACTCTTCAGAAGGAAAACTGGACAATCTATTTCTGTAGTGATACAGTCTCAGAAACCCAAGGAGGGGTCGTTATGAGTCAGACCCAACTCGAGGGCAGAGAGTTTGGTTTTGTTTGGTAATAAAATTGACAAACCACTGGCAAATTTAACAAAGGAAAAGAGGGAGAGAATATAAATAACATGAATAAGAAACAAATAGAGCAGCATTACAACAGAATCAACTGAAATAAAAAGGATAATCAGGATACTAGGAAGAACTGTACTCCAACAAATCTGAAAGTCTAGAAGAAATTGACAGATTTCTAGAAACTTACCACTTAACTAAACTAGCACAGACTAAGGTGGAAAATTTGAACAGACCCATAACAAAAGAAGAAAGAACAAGTCATAAAAAAAATTACCAACAAAAAAAGCCCTGGCCCAGAAAGTTTCACTGGAGAATTCTACCAAATGTTCAGAGAAGAACTGACAACAATCTCTCTTAAACTATGCCATAGAAAAAGATGGAATCCTTCCAAATTAATTTTATGAAGCAAGCATAACCTTGATACCAAAACCAGGCAAAGACAACACTAAAACGGAAAAATACAGACCAATATCCTTCATGAATGTTGTTGTTGTTGTTGTTAGGTGCCGTCGAGTCACGTCCAACTCATAGCCACCTCATGCACAGCAAAATGAAACACCACCTGGTCCCATGCCAGCTCCACAATCCTTGCTATACTTGAGCCCATCATCGCAGCCACTGTGTCAATCCATTTTGTTGAGGGCCTTCCCCTCTTTCGTCAACCCACCACCTTACAAAGGATGACATCCTTCTCCAGGGAATGGTCTCTTCTGACAACATGACCAAAGTAGGTGAGGTGAAGTCTGGCCATTCTCGCTTCCAAGGAGCATTCCGGCTGCACTTCCTCCAGGACAGATCTGTTAGTTCAATGAAGTTAAAAACAGGAACATAATAGAAAAAATAAATTAAGGCAAAATATATGAAACTAAATTTTATTGAAAACATCAATAATACTGGTAAACTTAGCAGTCCACAGTACTTTCAGCATTCTTTGCCAGCGCCACAACTCAAAAGTATCAATTCTTCTTCAGTCTTCCTTATTCATTGTCCAGCTTTCACATGCATATGAGGCGACTGAAAATATCACGGCTTGTGTTAGGGGCACCTCAGTCCTCAAGGAAACATCCTTACTCCTCAGCATTTGAAAGAGGTCCCTTGCAGCTAACTTGCCCAGTGCTATACATCGTCTAATGTCTTGACTGTTGCTTCCATTGGCACTGATAGTAGAACCAAGCAATGTGAAGTCTTTGACAACTTCAATCTTTTCTCCATTTATAATGATGCTGCTTATAGATCCAGTTGGGGGGATTTTTGTTTTCTTTAGATTGAGATGTAATCCATACTGCAGACTGTAGTCTTCAATCTTCATCAGTAAGTGCCTCAAGTCATCCTCACTTTCAGCAAGCAAAGCTGTGTCGTCAGCATATCGCAGGTTGCTAATGATTCTTCCTCCAATCTTGATACCACATTCTTCTTCATATAGTCCAACTTTTTGGATTATTTGCTCGGCATACATATTGAATAAGTATGGGGAAAGGATACAACCCTGACACACTCCCGTCTTGATTTTAAACCATGCAGTGTGCCCTTATTCTGTTCGAACAACAGCCTCCTGGTCAATGTACAGGTTCCTCATAAGCACGATTAAGTATTCTGGAATTTTCATTCTTCTCAATGTTACCCATAATTTGTTATGATCTACAAAATCAAATGCCTTTGCATAGTCAATAAAACACAAATAAACATCTTTCTGGTTCTTTTCTTTGAGACACGATCCATCTGACAGCAGCTATGATATCTCTTGGTCCATGTCCCCTTCTGAATCCAGCTTGCACCTCTGGAAGTTCTCTGTCAATATACTGCTACAACCGTTTTTTAATTATCTTCAGTAAGATCTTACTTGCATGTGATATTAATGATATTGTTAGATAATTTCCACATTCTGTGGCATCACCTTTCTTTGGAATGGCTATAAATATGGATCTCTTCCAGTCAGTTGGCTAGGTAGCTCTCTTCTAAATCTCTTGGCATAATCGAGTGAGTGCCTCCAGTGGGCATCTATTTGTTAAAACATCTCAATGGGTATTCCATCAATTCCTGGAGCCCTGTTCTTCGCCAGTTCCTTCACTGAAGCTCCAACTTCTTCCTTCAATACCATTGGTTCTTGCACATATGCCCCCTCCTGAAATGGATGAAGATCTACCAGTTCTTTTTGGTACAGTGTCTCTCTATATTCCTTCCATCTTCTTTGGATGTTTCCTGCATCATTCAATATTTTGTCAATAGAATCTTTCAATATTGCAACTTGAGGCTTAAATTTTTTCCTCAGTTATATCAGCTTGAGAAATGCTGAGCTGTTCTTCCCTTTTGGTTTTCTAACTCCAAGTCTGTGCATATTTCATCATAGTAACTGGCTCTGTCTGCTCAAGCTGCTCTGCGAAATCTTCTGTTCAGCTATTTTATCTTGTCATTTCTTCCATCTGCTTTAGCTACTCTCCACTCAAGGGCAAGTTTCAGAGTCTCTTCTGTCATCCATTTTGGTCTTCTTTTCTTGTCTTTTTAGTGACCTCTTGCTTTCTTCATGGATGACGTTCTTGATGTCATCCCACAATTCTTCTGGTTTCAGTCATTGGTGTTCTATTCTTTAGATGGTCTCTAAATTCAGGAGGGATATATTCAAGATCATATTTTGGCTCTTGTGGACTTATTTAACTGTCTTTAACTTCAAGTTGCACTTGCATATGAGCAGTTAATGGTCTGTTCCACAATCAGCTCCTGGCCTTGTTCTGGCTGAAGGTATTGAGCTTTTCCATTGCCTCTTACCACAGATGTAGTCAATCTGATTCCTGTGTTTTCTATCTGGTGAAGTCCAAGTGTATAGATGCCATTTGTGCTGTTGAAAAAAAGTACTTGCAATGAATAAGTCATTGGTCCTGCAAAATTCTTATCATGCAATTTCCAGCATCATTTCTGTCACCAAGGCCAAATTTTCCAACTACCGGTGATTCTTCTTTGTTTCCAACTTCTGCATTCCAGTCACCAGTGATAATTAACACATTCTGATTGCATGTTCAGTCAATTTCAGACTGCAGAAGCTAATAAAAATCTTCAATTTCCTCATCTTTGGCTTTGGTAGTTGGTGCATAAATCAGAATAAGAGTTGTAATAACTGGTCTTCCTTGTAGGTGTATGGATATTATCCTATCACTGATAGCATTGTACTTCAGGACAGATGTTGAAACATCCTTTGTGATGATGAACACCATGCCATTCCTCTTCAGACTGTCATTCCCAGCATAGTAGACCATGTAGTTGTCTGATTCAAAATGGCCAAAATTAGTCCATTTCAGCTCACTAATGCCTAGTATATCAATCTTTATGCACTCCATTTCACTTTTGACAACTTCCAATTTTCCTAGATTCATGCTTTATACATTACATGTTCCGATTATTAATGGATGTTTGCAGCTGTTTCTCCTCAATTTGAGTTGTGCCACGTCAGCAAATGGAGGTCTCGAAAGCTTTACCTTATCCACATCATTAACGCTGGTTTTACTCTGATGATGCAGCTCTTTCCTGGTCCTATTTTGAGAGTCTTCCGACCTAAGTGGCTTATCTTCCTGCACTGTATCAGACAACATTTCCAGGCGATTCATAAAGTTGCACAGTAATGTTTCAGACAGTGTTTCTCTGCTATTCATAAGGTTTTCCCTGGCCAATTCTTTGTGAAGTGGATAGCCTCCTCCTTCTTTCTAGTCTGTCTCAGGCTGAAAGCTGTTGAAACCTGTGCACGATGTGCAATCCTACTGGGTTCGAGACACCAGTTGCACAGCTCCAAGCTTCAACGTGGCTACTCCAACTCAAGTCCCCGGCAGTGACAGCAAAGTGGAACTTAGGGACTTGGGCAGCCTCATAAATATAGATGCAAAAATCTTCAACAAAATCCTAGCCAGTAGACTCCAACAACATAGCAAAAAAATAATACATTATGACCAAGTGGGGTTCATACACGGTATGCAAGGATGGTTCATCAATAGAAAAACAATCAACATCATCCATCACCTAAATAAAACAAAAGAAAAGAACCACATGATCATATCAATCAATGCAGAAAGGCATTTGATAAAATCCAACACCTATTTCTGATAAAATCTCTCAACAAGATAGGAATAGAAGGGAAATTCCTCAACATAATGCAAAACCAATAGCCAACATTACTCTCAATGGAGAGAGATGGAAACCATTTCCCTTGCAAAGAGGAACCAGACAGGGATGCCCTCTATCACCATTTCTATTCAACACTGTATTGGAGGTCCTTCATGTTATTGTTGTGTGCCGTCGAGTCGGACCCGACTCATAGTGACCCCTCCTTGGGTTTCCGAGGCAGTATCACTACAGAAGTAGATTGCCCCATCTTCTTTCCGAGGAGTGGCTGGTGGGTTTGAACCACCAGCCTTCTGGTTAGCAGTCTAGTGCCTTAGCCACTATGCTACCAGAGCTCCCTTGGAAGTCCTAGCCAGAGCAATAAGGCAATAAAGGGAAATCAAAGGCATTCAAATTGGTAAGGAAGAAGTAAAACTATCTTTACTTACTGAGGATATGATCCTATGTGGGAGCTCTGCTCGCATAGTGCCTAAGGCACTTGACTGCTAACCAGAAGACTGGTGGTTCTAAACCCACTAGCCACTTCTCAGAAGGAAGATGGGGAAATCTACTTCCATAGCAATACTGCCTCAGAAACCCAAGGAGGGGTTGCTATGAGTCGGGTCCAACTCGACGGCACATAACAACAACAACAACATGATCCTATGCATAGAAAATCCAAGAGACTCAGCAAAAAAAAATAATAATAATAATACTGGAACAAATTGAGAGATTTAGCATAGCAGCAGGATAAAAGATCAACATACAAATATCAGTTGGATTTCTCTACACCAGGTAGAGATTGCTGAAAAGGAAATAAGGAAATCAATACGACTTACAATAGCTACGAAAAAAATAAAATACTTGGGAATAAATTTCACTAGGGACACAAAAGATCTCTACAAAGAAAACTACAAAACACTGCTTCAAGAAACCATAAGAGATCTACATAAATTGAAGAACATACCATGCTCATGGATAGGAAGATTGAATATTGTGAAAATGTCAA
>NW_006921783.1:1598435-1599756 GCF_000298275.1 Orycteropus afer afer | reverse complement strand
CTCATAGTGACCCCTCCTTGGGTTTCCGAGGCAGTATCACTATGGAAGTAGGATTGCCCAACCTTCTTTCCGAGAAGTGGCTGGTGGGTTTGAACCGCCAGCCTTCTGGTTAGCAGTCAAGTGCTTTAGCCACTATGCTACCAGAGCTCCTTTAGAGGGATGCAAATCAAAACAACAATGAAATACCATCTTGCCCCAGCATTAAAAGCAAAGTTCAACAAGACAGAAAAAAACAAATGCTGGCAACGACGCAGAGAGATTGGAACTCTCATACACTGGTGGTAGGACTGTAAAATGATACAACCACTGCGGAAAGCAGTATGGCAATTCCTTAAAAAGTTGGAATTAGAAATACCATTTGATCCAGCAATCCCATTACTAGGAAAGAAGTGAGAGTCAGGACAAGAACAGATATATGCACACCAATGTTCATTGCAGCACTATTTACAATAGCAAAGAGGTGGAAACAACCCAGGTGCCCATCTACAGAAGAATGGAAAAGCAAACTATGGTACATACACACAATGGAAGACCATGCAACACTAAAGAATAATGTAGAATCTACAAAACACTGCGTAACGTGGATGAACTTGGAGTACATTATGCTAAGTGAAATAAGGCAATCATAGAAGGACAGATACCGTATTAGTCCACTATTGTAAAAAGTCCAAGGAAAGGTTTATATATGGATGGAAACTTTCTTTGTTGGTTACCAGGGATGGAAGGGCAAGGAAGGGAACACTGCCAGACAGGTAGAGACAAGAATTGATTTGGATAAAGGGAAGGGCCATGTACCAAATGTGAGTGATCAACACGGTGGCACTGAGGAAGAGGAAGACATAGAAAGGTGCATGATAGGTCCAGACAACAAAGATGAACCTTTTTGCATGTACAGTACTGTGTTGTAAGTGATGGCATGCATCGATTTACAGGTGGATGAATGAGTGGACAGGCTGAATGATCAGGTATGTCTAGAAAGGGGGTAGTGTGCCCATGAGCATGTATAGGGTTAGCAGGCAATGTTTCTACATGTGTATTTGTATGTACTATAAGAATGTCCAGGTGTACAGTAGAGCTGACAAGGGGCAAGGTTGTGGTGGCTTCTTCGCCACAGCCAGCTACCCAGAGGGAGTGAAGAGTTGGACCTTTGGGTTCAGGACAATGATCATGGGGGAAATCAAGCTCAGTGGGCATAACATACTACACAAAAGCAATGCTCTAATCCTGCGGGCTTGGGACCATAGTCGCAGGGGACATCAAGCTCAATTGGCATAACATACTATACAAAACATTGTTCCACCTACTACTTTGGCGAGTAGCG
>NW_006921783.1:1596329-1597595 GCF_000298275.1 Orycteropus afer afer | reverse complement strand
TGCATGGAAACAATTAGTCCAATGGACTGGTAGACCATGCAATCCTCAAACTATATGACCATGAGACCAGAAGAACTAGATGGTGCCTCGCTACAACTGTCAACCATTCAAAGGGAGATCGGTGCAGGAGATCCTTGAAGGAGTAGGAGAACAATGTAGAACAAAACTCAAAATCATAAAAATAAATAAGTTAAAAGACCAGGTTTGCTGGTCTGATAGAGCCTAATGAGACCCCTGAGACTATGGCCCTTAGCCACCCTTCAGGTCTGGAATTGAGCTCACTCTTGTAGCTTCCAGCCAAACAACAGACAGACATATGGGGTGGACATTTACATCAGGCAGATACACTACTTGAAGTGATCAATCATGAGAGAACAGAAGGGCAGTGTTTGTATAGGGAAACAGCTCTATGAGGAGGGAGTGGGAAGAGAGCTGTTACATTGTGGGGAATTGCAGTCAGTGTCATGAGACAAAATGTGTATGAAGTGCTATATGGAAAATGAATTTGGTCTGTAAACTTTAACCCAAATCACAATAAAAATTAAAAAAATAAAAAATTGAGAAGAGAATATGGAATGAAGGATATCATTGCTGATGTCAGATGGATCTTGGCTGAAAGCAGGGAATACCCAGAAGATGTTTATCCATATTATTTATTATGTAAAGGCATTTGACTATGTGGATCACAACCAACTATGGATAACTTTTCTAAGAATGGGAATTCCAGAATGTTTACTTGTGCTCACGAGAAACCTGTATATAGATCAAAAGGCAGTCATTTGAATAGAACAAGAGGATGTTTTGTTGTTTAAAATCAGGAAAGGTCTGTGTCAAGGCTGTATCCTTTAATCATATTTATTCAATCTGTGTGCTAAGCAAATCCGAGAAACTGGACTAAATGAAGAATGCAACATCAGGACTGGAGGAAGATTTATTAACCACCTGTGATATGCAGATGGCACAACCTTGCTTGCTGAAAGTGAAGAAGACTTGAAGTACTTACTGATGAAGATCAGACTACAGCCTTCAGTATGGATTACACTACATAAAGAAAACAAAAATCCTCACAACTGGAGGAGCAACAACATGATATACGGAGAAAAGACTGAAGTTGCCAAGGATTTGATTTCACTTGGATTCACCATCAGTGCCCATGGAAGTAGCAGTCAAAATTAATGGAAACAATCAGTCCTAGCAACTGGTACACCATCCGATCTGCAACCTATACAACTATGAGACCAGAAGAACTAGATGGTGCCCAGCTAC
>NW_006921783.1:1543941-1595844 GCF_000298275.1 Orycteropus afer afer | reverse complement strand
AAAAAAAAAAAAAAAATCTAAATCATGGAAGTAGCAGTCAAGAACTCAAAGGCTGTACTGCATTGGCCAAACTGTTGCAAAAAGACCTCTTTAAAGCATAAAAAAACAAAAACAAAAACAAAGACTGTTGGAGACCAAAAAAAAGACCACCAAAAGAACATGACTGCAAGGCACATGTTCTAACAACAGCTAAGAGAAGGCAAGTCCTCTCTTATGGCTGAATGCTTGCTTGGCTCCAGCTTTGTGTTCCTGGGGCAGAATGTTGCCCCAGCAGTATGTTTGCTAACCTGTTTCCCTGGGATAATGTTTTGCCCTAAGAATAGTATACCTTAGAAACCATTCTTTAGAATCATGTACCTTAACAATCACATTATGCTTGAGAATGACACGTTTTAGTGATTCCTATTCATGTAAGAGTTAGTATTAACCCAATTAATCATCCAATATTTTCGGGCATGGGAAAATGCCTCTGGGTACGGGAAAGAGTAAAACTTTAACTTTTAAATAATAATTGATTGTCATAACAAAATATTTGATTTTACTGTAGAAGAATATTTGATTGAATATGTAATTGTTTTAAGGAAATACCAAGAATAATGATGTAATCATATGCTTATGTATAAATAAAGCAGGACGGATACATCAGGCGTTGCTCTCGCAGAATATGCAGGGTGACCGCCTGACCCCTGTTCCTTTTAAAAAACTTTTAATCCTTTCATGTCACTTTGTTTCGTGACCTGTGCAGTTTGGTCAGACACAGCAAAAGACAGAACTTTGAGGATTAAGGTCCCCATGGTGTTTTCAGTTACTTCGTGTGCAGGTGAAAGCTGGACAATGAGTAAAGAAGACTGAAGAAGAATCAGTACATTTGAATTATGGTGGTGGCGAAGAATATCGAACATACCAGAGGCTGCCAGAACAAATCTGCTTTGGAAGAAATACCCCCAGAATGCTCCTTAGAGTGAGGACAGTTGAGACTTCGTCTCACATCTTTAACATGTTGTCAGGAGGAACCAGTCCCTGGAAAAGCACATCATGCTTAGAAGAGGGTCAGTGAAAAAGAGGAAGCCCTTCAATGAGATGGACTGTCACAGTGGCTGCAACAATGGATTCAAATATAACAAGGATTATGAGGATGGTGCAGGACTAAATGTTTTGTTCTCTTGCGCATTGTGTTGTTGTTATGTGCTGTCAAGTCGGACCCGACTCATAGCGACCCCTCCTTGGGTTTCCGAGGCAGTATCACTACAGAAGTAGGACTGCCCAACCTTCCTTCCGAGGAGGGCTGGTGGGTTTGAACCACCAGCCTTCTGGTTAGCAGTCAAGTGCCTTAGGCACTAGTGCATAGGGTCACAATTACTCAGAAGGGACTCAACAGCACCTAATAACAACAGCAAGAACAATATTCATACATTTTAAAGTTTAAAATAAAAAATACATTAATTGCAATGGGAGAATATATGCAACTAAGTTTCCTTGGAAAATTCACTAAAGTCAAGGTCTAGCCCTCAGCCTTACTGATGCAGAAACCTAATATGCCAGGAAGACTTACACTAATCAAGCACATACAGACAAAAAAAAACTACTAACATCTTAATTGACAGTGAGAAGCATATCTAACACTGGTTTTGGGACAAAAATGTGCCTTTCTTCACGAGGGAAATAATCTGGTAATAGAAGAACTAATCTGATTTAAGTACAGCCTTGAAGTAGAAAACTAAGGTTAAACAGTACACTCAGTTGTATACTGATATGGGAGGAAATAAGGTGCAAACAACTTCGTAGTTAAGGAGTCTCAAAAATGACATACCAGCGAACTAATGGGCAAGTTAATTTTAAAATCATGCAGTGACTAATTAAGTGACAAAGTTACCACTTTTTCACTAGAACTCAGCTCCTAATTTGTGTATATGTACGCAAACCGATTTTCTAGTGTGGAAAGACTGAGCTCCTACTAGTAAGCATGGAATCCTGAAGGTTATTTACTGGACGCCAATCTCTAAAAAAACAAAAGGTAGGAAGAAGAATCACTTAAACTATATTTAATTCAGGTTTCAGAAGAAGGCAAGGCTTTATTTATTTACTTTTCTTAGGTTGGGCAATCCTACTTCCGTAGTGATACTGCGTCGGAAACCCAAGGAGGGGTCGCTATGAGTCGGGGCCGACTCGACGGCACATAACAACAACAACAACAGTGAACTTTTTATTTTGGAAGTTTTGGATTTAAAGACTTATTCCGACGATAGAACAGAGTTCCCTTGTACCCCACTCAAGACACAGCTTTTAAAATTTAACTTCTATCTCTACCCCCACCCAAAATGCTACCCTATCCCTACTGGTTTTTCTGATCTCTTTAGGTTTTGGCAGGATCTAGTTCACACAGCGCAACCTCAAAATTGGGACGAAAACGTAGTTCAGTTACAACTTCACTGTCCAGCCACAAATGGTCAAGCGTTAAACTCAAGAAACCTGAACCCGGAAACTCTAGTGCTCTGGCTCTGCTCCGCCTCTCTTCTCTGAGACGCGCCAAACCCTTCAGCGTGGCTACTCCAACTGAAGTCCCCGGCGGTGAGAGCGAAGTGGAACCAGGGGCTTGGGCAGCCTGGGGAGGGAACGAGCCCGGGCCCGAATTAGAGCCGGCAGCACCTAAACCTTCACGATTGCTGTGAGGGCGTTCATGCCGCTCCTCCCAGGGCAGGTTTCCGCAAACCATTTTAAGCTCAAAACATCCAGATCCCTCAGGCGTATGGCGGATTACATACATACACTCATACGTGACGGCAGTTATTTAAAGCACACACCTATAGGTTGTTCAAACTCGCAGCCCACTTTCTTCCGCGGCCAACGCCACCACGCAGCCACACCTCCCGTTCAGCGCGTTCCGCACCTCAAGTCCATCCTGTCCCACCGTGCGGCGCGCGTGGGCGGGTATGCAGCTCGCGTGGGCGGGGCACGCGCGCGTGAGGACGTCCGGGGAGCGCGTGCGCCGCCGCCGGAATTGCTTGTGGTGGGGGTTTGAGAGCGATGGCTCTCACCGAAGGGGCAGAGGCGGCGCACCCCCTGTTCTTGTCATAGCTGCCAAGTCTTCGGTCCATTCCTCGTCATGAGAGGTAAGGCCTGGGAGAGGCGGGAGGAGGAGGCAGGAGGCCGTGGCGGAGGAATTTTGAGAACTAGGTCACCAAGGCTCGGACCTGGGAGAACCCTGTTTTTGGGAATTCCGATTTGCGTTTAGTTTTTTTTTTTTTTCCTTCCTTTTTTATTCCCACTGTCTGTACATGGAGAGAAGAGGGAATGTTCTACATTTTTATTTATGAAAAAGACACTGAATCGGCCTCTCACGCATCGTCGGTCTTCACAGGGCTGAGGAAATAAATCGTAACCGTGGCGTTGGAGCCTCCCGAGAGGCCCTAAAAACCTCCATGTGGTAACCGCAAAAGCATTCAAACCTAGGAATAAAAGAAAGACACAGAACAGGCATTGACGTTAACCCTAGTTTCCTCCTATAGAAACGGAAAAGTATGGCAGTCTGGGATGGCCTCTACGGTTTGTCGTTTGTCGGCTGGGGCTCTGGTATCAGGGATCTTTCCCTGGCAGTGTCCCCTTTTTTGACACTGCCACCCCGCGGTGTTGGCATTTTTAATAGGCAGACTGTAACTTCCTTATTCGGAGTCATCTAGCAATTACACACTGCTCCCGAGTATCCTTATTTTAAACATATTTAAGTAACATTTTGGAGAGGGGAGGGGTAATACTTTTGGTGGCACCATTATTGGAAACTTTAGGAAAGCTGTTTGAACTTAAAACTAAAATTGTTGGTCTGCTCAGTGAAATGTTGGCATACTGTCAGTTTACCTATGACTTAATTTAAGACGTTAAGATAATGCTTTTATCTTCCTAGTATTTCTAAGCATTAAAAAATACTCATTCTTCCTTATGAAATGGGAGGTGAGATTTCTCCAGCTGGACAGACTGTATGTTCTTAAGTATTTAAGTATGACCACTAGTACTCATGGGAGCTCTGGTGGCCTAGTCCCTAAGGCACTTGACTGCTAACCAGAAGGCTGGCGGTTCAAACCCACCAGCCACTCTTCGAAAGGAAGGTGGGGCATTCTACTTCTGTAGTGATACTGCCTCGGAAACCCAAGAAGGGGTCGCTATGAGTCGGGTCCGACTCGACGGCACATAACAACTAGTACTCATAGCATAGGAGCTCTGGTAGCATAGTGCCTAAGGCACTTGACTGCTAACCCGAAGGCTGGTGGTTCAAACCCACCAGCCACTCTTCGGAAGGATGGTTGGGCAGTCGACTTCTGTAGTGATACCGCCTTGGAAACCCAAGGAGGGGTTGCTATAAGTTGGGTTTGACTTGAGGGCAGTGAGTTGAGTTGACTCGTATCATTAACATCTGCTGGGCACTTGTATTTTATTGTTTCCATCTGTCATGAGAGAACTAGAGACCCTGAAGTGCAATTAGAAAAAAAAAAATAGCTCCCTAAAAGTTTGTGTAGGACAGTAGAGTTTTGGCTTTAAGGGAGGATGAAGGAGTCTACTAAACAATAACTTGACAGTAATTTATTTACTGTGATTCTCAGCTGCTCCTTTACTCAGTAAAGAATAGCTGTTGTTGTTGTTGTTGTTATGTGCCGTCGAGTCGGCCCCCCGACTCATAGCGACCCCTCCTTGGGTTTCCAAGGCAGTATCACTACGGAAGTAGGATTGCCCAACCTTCCTTCCGAGGAGTGGCTGGTGGGTTTGAACCGCCAGCCGTCTGGTCAGCAGGCAAGTGTCTTAGCCACTATGCTACCAGAGCTCCCAAAGAATAGCTAGTGAACAATATATTGTCTATTGAGCTGTTCACTTAAAAAGTTTTCTACTCTGATTTTTAGGAGACAAAGCCCTAAAAGAAAGAAATTTGGATAAGGGAGAAAGTATTCAAGAACCATGCAAGCCAACAGTAGCCAACTGTTTAGTCCTTCAGGAACTGCAAGCAGTGAGGCTATCTCAGCCTCCCAATGTGTCCATACAAGATCAACAGGAGAAGGATCATGTCTTCATTCTGGAGATGTTCATATCCAGATAGACTCCATACCTAAAGAATGTGCTGAAAACTTAAGCTCCAGAAATACAAAGTCAGGTGCCTGCAGCTGGACCCATGGATGTGGACATAGTCACTTACGGAGTCACTCACACAGTGAAGTAAGGCAACCAGATGATACTGCCACAGAGTCTGGAGAAAATGGTAGCAACTCCTTCTCAGAATTCTGCTATCTTTTCAAGTGGTTGCAAAAAAGTCTTCCATATATCTTGATTTTGGGTGTCAAACTTGTTATGCAGCATATAACAGGTAGGACATCATAGAACATTGACTTGATAGTTAAACTCAGTTCATTTTTTTTTTTTTTTTTGGTAACCTACTTTAACCTATACATTTCATTTACATATTTTGTTAGATTTTAAAATTGTGTATGTTTCCTTTTAATTCATGTTATTAGATTATATATTCTTTGATTTCTTTTTCCTTTCAATTAACTGAAACTTATTTTCTAACAGGAATTTCTCTTGGAATTGGGCTGCTAACAACTTTTATATATGCAAACAAAAGCATTGTAAATCAGGTTTTTCTAAGAGTAAGTATGACAAGCAACCAAAAAGTTTTTAAATGTTTCTCTCTGTAGAATTACATACTCTTTTGAGAGAAATAGAAAATAAGTTTGACAAATTTAAATAGATGGATTTTAGCATCCATGATATACTAAATTTTATATAAAAAGTTATGTGTGTTAATGTTAGATTGCTTCCACTTATTTTATTTGTATGTTTAGTTCCTGATAGAGAAAGGAAAACTAGACAGAAGGGTTCAGAAATTTAGAACACACTATTTGATTTGATTTGGCAAATGTTTCATGTTTATGAGTCAATCTGACCATATAAAAAGAAGCCCTGATGGGGCAGTGGTTAAGCACTCAGCTACTAACCGACAGGTCAGTGCTAAGAACCTACCAGCAGCTCTGCGGGAGAAAGATGGGCAGTCTACTTCCATAAAGATTACAGCATTGGAAACCATGTAGGGCAATTCTCCTCTGTCCTATAGGATCACTGAACTGGAATCTATTCCAGTGGCACACAACAAAGTAATTTAACACCCCATTGCTTTAGAGTCAGTTTTGACTCTTAGTGACCCTATGTGTTATAGAGCAGAACTGCTCCAAAGGTTTTTCTTGTCTGTAATCTGTACAGAAGCAGGTTGCCAAGCTTTTCTCCCAGAGTTGCTGGGTAGGTTCAAACCACCAAGCTTTAGGTTGTGGTGGTGGTGGTGGTGGTGTTATGTGCCATCGAGTCGGCCCTGACTCATAGCAACCCCTCCTTGGGTTTCTGAGGCAATATCACTACAGAAGTAGGATTGCCCAACCTTCCTTCCGAGGAGTGGCTGGTGGGTTTGAACCGCCAGCCTTCTGGTTAGCAGTCAGGTACCTTAGGCACTATGCTACCAAAGCTCCAAGCTTTAGGTTAGTAGAGCATATTTGTAACACCGAGACCTACTAAGTAATATAATCATCATGAAAAACTTTAGCTGTTGCACTGTAGGATTTGAAATAACTAAATAAAATGTGTCAGTGAATAAATGAGTCTTGAACTGTTTGAGTTTCTCTTATTTAAAGAAAATTAAAGCCAAGAAGTTTTTCCATGACATAAATTATAAGTCTGTCCATATATATCATTGGGGAAAATAGGCTTAGTTTATAAAATTTCACTTTAAAGCAACTTTGAAAGGCCAGGAGGAACAGCAAATGAAAAAAGATCCTATGTAAAGAAAGGATCTTGCATTCTGCCTGGACATTGGTAGTTAAAACCCATCAACCTACAAACATTTAATTCAGGGTTTAAAACTAGTAAAACTTCTAATTAAACTAGCAATTAAAATTTTTAATTGACCTCAAACAGTCTTATTAAATATTTACTAAGTTACCTGATTTTAAAAAAAATTACGCCTCCTTCAGTGTTTATGGGGAAAATACCTCACAGGAATGAATAACAATCCTGCCTACCTCCCAGGTAATTTCAGTATTAAACATATATTAAAGGTCCATGGAAGTAATAAAGATATATACAGATATGAAGTGGTATTCTTGTATTCTCCTCCCTTAATTAGAAGTTTTCATTATTTATGACATTTTCTCTCTAAGGAAATTGAGACCTTTTTGAGAGTATCTATGAATTTGTGACGCTTTCTTCTGGGTATCTATTGCCTTATTTCTAATTCAGAAAAAGGATCAAGTGTATGTACCCTTATGTTCCACAATCATCCGTGTATTGTTGTTGTTCTTATGGGCCGTCTAGTCAGACCCGACTCATAGCGACCCCTCCTTGGGTTTCCGAGGCAGCATCACTACGGAAGTAGATTGCCCCATCTTCCTTCCGAGGAGTGGCTGGTGGGTTTGAACCACCAGCCTTCTGGTCAGCAGTCAAGTGCTTTAGGCACTATGCTACCAGAGCTCCCATCTGTGTATTAGTGAGATCTGAATATTATTCCTATTTTGAGTACAAAAAGTAAATATCTGGGACTTGATCATATATATAATTTGGTAAGATACAGAAATTTTCAGTTTTACACATTTCTACAGGTCCTATATCACCTTAAGTGATATTTTAATTTGCTCTGGGGAAGACTTATTTCTAGGTATAAAAATTACATCAAAACACAGCTTAGTAATGCTTTAAGTATCTTAAATCTTTTCTGGAACATAGATATCAAAAAAAAATCATAAGCTAGGGTTGTATTCAACCTTTTTTTTCAAAAACTCTTTAAATTAATAATTTCAATACTTTGAACAATAAAAAATAAAAATTACAAACCCTGATCAACTTAAATGCATTTCAGAAACTGTTTTGAGGATAGGCACATATAGGGAAGCAGTAAAGGTAAAGTTTGCAATTGGGTGTTTCAGGTTTTAAAATACTTGGCTACTATGAAAACACAGATAATGCTTTTCATACAGTGAAGACATTATTCTCTTTAAAATTTGTTTAAATGTAAGAGTTTTGTTCACTAAAAATATCTAAAACAACAGTGATGATGTATAATTTAGCAGCTAATCTATTTAAAGATTAATCTAGAAAAACTTGAATTAGTCATTAAAGTAAAAGTTTAATGATACTTAAAATTCTGGCATAATTCAAAGTAACAAATTATGAAATTGTTTATTTTTCAGGAAAGGTGCTCAAAGATTCAATGTGCTTGGTTACTGGTATTCTTAGCAGGATCTTCTGTTCTTTTATATTACACCTTTCATTCTCAGTCACTGTATTACAGGTAATTAAGAGTACAAGAACATTGTTTTATGTAGTTGTATATTTCATAGCACTTTATATGTATATCTTACTTGCACATAATACTTATTGCAAGTAATACTCAAAATTTACTTGTCTCCTTGCAGGATTAAGAGCTCTGTGTCTTTATTCAAGTGTGTATATACCCATTGCCTTGGCAAACAGCAGATACTTAATACTTAGTTTTTTGAGTTTTTGTTTATATAATCTGAATGTAATATCCTTAGTTGTTTTTTTTTTTTTTTCCCCCAATGTTTGTAGAAGTTAGGAGAAGACCCATGAAAGAGTAATTGATAATTTCTATGTCAGATGGGAGTGTTCTGAATTTACTCAGGTAACAAGTTTGGTTACAGTGGAGTTGGAGAGATGTGGACAAATCTGGGATACAGTTTGGAGGTAGAGTCAAAAGCAGTCATTGATGAATTGGTTTAGGTGGAATATTGGGGGAAGAATGAAGGATGAGCCAAGGGTGTCTGGTGTGAGCAACTGGTTTGAGCAACTTTACAGAGATGGAAAGACTGGAGAAGGAATTGGTTCTGTAGGAAAAAATCAGTAATTTAGCACATATTTAAGAGGCTAACTAGAATTGTTGAGTAGTTAGATATGATAGGAGCTCAGGGTAGAGGTTAGGGCTATAAATTATGATGTCAGCATCATGATTGACTAGATGAGACTGACCAGAGAAAAGACAGATAAAGAGGACTCAGAACTGGACATACCAAAATTAAAGGTAGGCCAGAAGGAATAGCAAATGAGACTCAGAAAGAACCATCACTGATATATAAGGACTGGGAGGGTGTGGTGTCAGTCAGAAGTCTAGAAAATATTTTGAATGAAAATGGATAAAGAGAAGTGACCTTTGAATTCAGTAATTGAGCAAGTTGTCAGTCTTGACAAAAGCATTTCAGTGGAGAAGAGGATGGCAGAGCCCAGTATTAATGAAATTTTTTTCATTTATAGGCTAGAAAGGTAGAAACCATGACAAACTAGGAACACTACTAATTTTTTATTCTATGGAGAAAAGATTGGAAATTCAAGCATTTAAAAAGTCACTTTAAAATAAAATGATCTCCTGTTCCATTTATGTGAGCTCTGACATTATCTTACCTCCATCATCTTTTTTACATACCAAGTTGAAGTAATAGGTAGTAGCAAATTTAAAACTCCTGTTGATCCTTTACCTTTGTATATTGCCCTGGTAAATTTTGATGTTTTTCTCTTGGTAGCTTAATTTTTTTAAAACCTACTTTGGACCATTTGAGCTTCTGGGAAATACTTTGGATTGTTGGGATTACAGACTTCATTCTGAAATTCATTTTCATGGACTTAAAATGCCTCATTTTATTGGTGCCTTCTTTCATCATGCCTTTTAAATCCAAGGTAAGAAACTAACTTTTATTGGAAAAATATTAGCAAAACATTTCAGTGCTATTTAGTATTGCTTTAAATGACTTTTTAATTTTTCCAGTTTGTTAAATAACCTAACTTTAATTATCTACATTATCTCAGACAGGCCATTTGCTCAAGGACTTGAAACTAAATATTAACCTATTGAGAAGGCTTGTTGTTGTTATGTGCCGTCAAGTTGGACCCGACTCATAGTGACCCCTCCTTGGGTTTCTGAGGTGGTATTACTACAGAAGATTGCCCAACCTTCCCTCTGAGGAGTGGCTGGTGGGTTTGAACTGCCAGCCTTCTGGTTAGTAGTCAAGTGCCTTAGGCACTACGCTACCAGAGCTCCTTTGAGAAGGTTATAAATCAGAATTATATTTGCCTCAAATTAATGTAAAAATCAGTCTCTATATTATATAAGAAAATATTATTTAGATAGGTTCTCCTCCAGGACATTATCAATTGATAGTTAATAACTAACTATATGCATTTATCCCATCTTCTTGTACTCATAATAAAAACTTTAATACAAACTTTTATAATCATCAAAAGCGTATATATGTAAGTTTATTTGTAGTATACAGAAAACATCTTCACTTATCCTTTAGAAATTCTTTGACAGCAAACTCCCCTCAGTGACTGTAAATGTGAGAACCAAGTTGAGGTTAATGATTAGGATATTCTCAGGTCAATATGAAATATTTGTGCTGTATATATAAACAACTTGGATAGCTCTGATTTTAGGGTTTTTTTCTTTTTAGGGTTTCTGGTATATGCTTCTAGAAGAATTATGTCAGTATTACCGAACTTTTGTTCCCATACCAGTTTGGTTTCGGTACCTTATCAGCTATGGGGCGTTTGGTAATATAACTAGATGGAGTCTTGGGATATTGCTGGCTTTACTCTACCTCATTTTGAAAGTAGGTATTAATTTATATGATTAGGTATCATATGCTACTACTGCTTTTCCCTTTTACTGTTTTACAGTTTGTTTTATATTCATATTAGTAGTTAGAAGTCATGATAAGTTCT
Organism: Orycteropus afer afer; assembly: GCF_000298275.1. Lineage (NCBI taxonomy): Eukaryota > Metazoa > Chordata > Mammalia > Tubulidentata > Orycteropodidae > Orycteropus > Orycteropus afer. The sequence goes on along the minus strand of NW_006921783.1, from coordinate 1,585,092 downwards.
TTATTTAAACTTGGAGAAATGGAAATTTATTTCTAGTGGTTCTCAGTTTTTATTGGCATGGAGGGAGGGTGGAGAATGGACTTCCACATAACAAGGAATACCTTAAGTGAGGAGACAAATGGAATAGAAAACACCCATCACCAACATAATTCTCAAACTATCTTGTCCTGTTCCCTTTCTGCCTGTTCCTTTCAACTTAATCACTTTATGAAACTTTAAAATCTAAATATGTCAATAACATGTAAACCAGGTAAAATTGCTTTTAATCTCTTGATCTGATGTAATTGAGTTAAATTTACATTTGTCTTGATCTAATTATAACTCAAGGTATTCAAATGTTACTTCACCATAGTTAAAATTTGACTTAAACTTACAAGTTGAGTAAAATATTCAGTAATTGGACTTTAAATATATTTAGAAAGAAATGATTAGTTGTAATACACAGTAAGTATTAGGTTAAATACCAGGAGTTTGTATTACGAGATTTCAGCTTTTGAAAGCTATTATGAGATTTTTGGGCTTAGCAAAATAGGAATCCTTGAATTAATAGATTACCTCTTTTTTATTCCTTCTTTCAGCTTTTGGACTTTTTTAGACACCTGAGAGCTTTCAGACAGGTTTTGCGAGTATTTTTTACACGACCAGTAAGTACTTTTTATCAGTTAAGGAAAAACTTTCACTTTTCTTCATATAAAAATTATTTAGTTTGGTAGTTTTAGAAGTACGGATTTCATGGTTAGATGATCTTTTACTTTGAGATTACTTTTTTAGTACTTTTGACTCTTGGGACTAAAATAATGACTTAGTAGTTTTATTTCTGTGATGAGTTTCTTAAATTGCACATTGCCAATATCTTAATTGTTGCAGTGTTTCTATGTTTGAATGTGCTTCTCACCTTTTTACCACCTGACATTCTTAATGGTTTATAAACATTCCCTTAAAAATTCTATTATGTGAAATTTTGTTCTTCTTCTAACCCACAAATGTTAGCTTTATATATCTCCATTAACTCCTTATTCTGCTTTTATGAAAGTGATTTCACTATAATTTACTGTGTATATGTAAAACGCTCATTACCAAAAATCATCTCTCTCGTAGTTTTCTTACTGGAGGAAACCAATAGTTAATTCTGTATGCACAAATAAGTTCATTTAGCAGTGTAAGACTCCAGTGGCAGTTGTAAACTTGATTATGATGATTCTATTACTGTTACAAATTGCAGAGAAAATGTCATAAAGCAGGGTGATTTGCTAATCAGACCAGGCCCCAAAGGTTCCCAGTACCTAGATGTGATCACCATATTTCAGGATTTGATCCTCACCGTAGCACTCTATTATATAAACAATTATTTGGTCAGGTCTCAGGAGCACTGACAGGAATACCAGCCTGATAAACAGTACCATTGAAAAAAAGATAATGAAGTATTATGTCTATCAAGTTGACCAGACTAACTGGCCAGGGTACTATTTCCTTAAAATAGTGTTAGCAATGTACAAACAATTTTTGCTTACAGCCTATGCAGACTTCCTTCTTCAGACAAAATAAAAGTGAAAGTTCATCTTCAGCCAGTTTAATTTAAAGCTGATAAGTATGTAAGCATCAGCTATTTCCCTATAACTGATCTATTAAGATTGTGCTGAAATAACCTCAAGAATATACCCTGATATTCTGAGGGATCAGGTTTGCTAGTCTGATAGAGCCTGGTAGAACTACTGAGACTATGGTTCCTAGCTGCCCTTCAGGTCTGGAATTGAACCCACACCTGTGGCTTCGAGCCAAACAAAAGACAGGCATATGAGTTGAACATTTACCTGAGGTAGATACATGCCTTGGAGAGAACAATCATGGGAGAAAGAAGGGCTGTTTATGCACAGGGAGACAGCTCAGGGGGCAGAAATGCATGGAGGGATGGACACAGGGAAAAGGTGACTATTGGGAGGAAGTGGGAGGGGAGCTGTTGCATTGTGGTAAATTGTGGTCAATGTCATGAGACAAAGTGTATGTGAACTGTTGTATGGAAAGTGAATTTGCTCTGTAAATTTTCACCCAAATCACACACACACAAAAAAGAATATACTCTGATTTCTTTATCTGTGAGGCAAAGTTTAGAGGGACTATCACAGTCATTTTTCAGTAAAACAGATAATAAAATTTGTAAGCCTGTCACATTGTAGCTACTTTGCTATATTCCTGATACTCTCTGAGATATCCTGGGCTTGTAATATACATGTTCCTGAACGTTACAGGAGAAATGGCAATCTCCATCAGGATTAAGTCTTCTGGAGGCAATCTCCAAAAAGCCAGACAAGAATGTTGTTTTTAAGAGCTTGTCAGTATAAATATACACATTGTACTCTGCTAAATGATACTTTACTGAAGGGAAACAGGTAACCTAAGATCCTCTATCTTTATCACAACTTGTTCCTACAATCTTGAATATCACCAGTCCCAAATTTTTTTTAGTATTTTCATCCTTTTGTTAGCCCAGCTATTTGTTACAAGTATAGATTATAGCATCAGATATGTTGAGAAGTCATGCTTTCCTCTTATTTCCAAGTCTGAGCTTGAGTGTTCTTAGTCTCTTAAACCACCTCTTCAGCCATCATTTCTACAGAAAACTAATCTACTTTGTAACATTTTGATTCTTCCAGATTTCACTGAGGTTCTTAACTGTCACATCTAGTTAATAACTAAGTTTATGCTGAATTTTCTCACAAAGTTTACTAAGATCTTAAAGAAATCAGAAATATGTTTTAGCATTTTGGAAGAAAATTCAAAGAATTGCATTATTGTTCACTTAGTTTTGACAGTCCTGACTCTATCAAAGTGACTTTACGCAATTATAGTTCCTTTTAAAATTTTATCATTCCTTTCCCAGTACTGAGTTCTCTGACTTTTGTGATAATTAGGGATGATAAATATTTTTAGATTTATTGGCAGGACTGTCCAGTGGTCGCAAACCATCTTCACTTTGAACTCCCCTGGGGAGCTTATAAAAAAAGATTGCTGGATCCTATCCCGTATGCCTGGACCTATTTAATCATTCTCCACTGTAGAGCATAGAAATCTGTATTTTTAAAATAAGCTCTCCAGATGAGTTACTAGCTGAGTTATAGATTGACTTCTCTGTGAACCACTGATAAAACTAACAGTGGGCTCAATTCAGCAGTCCTAGGTTCTATAATGGGAGCTCTGGTAGTGTAGTGCCTAAGGCACTTGACTGCTAATCAGAAGGCTGGCAGTTCAAACCCACCAGCCACTCCTCGAAAGGAAGATGGGGCAATCTACTTCCGTACTGATAGTGCCTCAGAAACCCGAGGAGGGGTCACTATGAGTCGGGTCTGACTCGACGGCATATAACAACAACAGATTATATGATACGTGAGTAAATGTTTTGTAATATTTAATTTTACTTCAAGTTATTTAGTCTATTGGTTTATGTGGAATTTGAAGCACTGTCGTCATTTAGTTCACCAGATCTAACAGATTTCCAAGATCGTATTTTGTTTTAATAATTACATCTCTTGTAATCCATCAAGACATTGTTCTGCCTATGAGGTTCAGCTTTGAAATGTTTGTATCCTTTGGGAACGTTTTCAAATGCCTGGCTCCAGGGAGATTTGAGAAAGTAGAGCATCACCTATATATTTGAGGAACAGGAAAGAAATAAATTCATAAACTTATTTTCATAGAGTTATGGAGTGGCTGCCAGCAAGAGACAGTGTTCAGATGTGGATGATATTTGTTCAATCTGTCAAGCTGAATTTCAGAAACCAATTCTTCTCATCTGTCAGGTAATTATATTTTCAGGTAACCTAAAATATCTATAGCATTTCTTCTCTATGACTCAAAAGTCACATTCATGTTAATTATAAGGAAAAAACTAATGTTTAGTGGAAGGTAGCATTCAGAATACATATTAGTAATTTCTTTGTGATTAGAGGTTTGGTAGGTTAGCTAAACTTTGTGCCTTATGTTGTGATGGCTTTTATTCAGAGAAATGTATAAAGCGAAAAAATAATAAATCTTGCATATTAGATACCAAAGTGATTGGAAAACAGACTATTTTTTACAGTTGGATGTTAGTCTTTTAGAATACCACAATTTGTTACTGGATTGTGTAAGGCTTTTTCCTGTACTTTATGGCAGTTATTCTTTCTATTAAGCTTTTCAGTCATCATAACTTTATCTTAAAGATATCACTTAGAGATAGCTTGTATTTTAATATAAATGGTTAAATGTATGTAGTATAGTTAAAAGAACAATTAGTGTTAGTATTGCCTCTACCACTAACCCTTTCTAACCTGCTGTTTGTGTTCTTGAACGTGTCAGTATTGTCCGTTTGAAGGGATTGTTGTTGTTGTTATGTGCCATTGAGTCGGCCTCGACTCATAGTGACCCCTCCTTGGGTTTCCGAGGCGGTATCACTACAGAATTAGTCCTCTCCAAAACTCAGCTTTAAAGAGTATGATTCTCTGCAATGTGATGAATTAAAAATGTTTATTAAGTATAAAATCTTAATTTCCTTACAGCATATATTTTGTGAAGAATGCATTACCTTATGGTTTGACAGAGAGAAAACATGTCCGCTGTGCAGAACTGTAATTTCAGACCATATAAACAAATGGAAAGATGGATCTACTTCTTCACACCTTCAAATATATTAAGACTTATAAACTATTAAGGCCACAAAACACCAATTTCATTTGGCTGCAATGACTATTCAGGCATTAGAATAAGTTTTCATGGCTAGAAGAAAAATGTTTCCAAACGTTTTTAGATGATACGATTTAAGTACATAGTCCATTTTAGCAAAAGATTAGTGAAAGAACTCTGTACTTTTAAAAAATGTAAGTAATGTTCAACCTAATGTGTTTCCAGCATTTCTTCTAATTCTTGGACAGGTAATTGCAGTGTTAAAATGTAAATGTGTTTTCTTGTTAATGTTACCAAATCAGCAATTGGATAACTAGAACTAGAGATTTTAAAGGAACTCAGGTATTTGTTTCCTGACATTGTTTTCAGAATAAAGAATATTTTTTCATAATATTTTAAAATACACCTTACCTGAAACTAGAATTTTCTTTAACATTGACTTTTGTAATTCCCATTCTCAAAAATTCTCAATATTTTCATAAAATTATTTTTAAATGAAAGTTCTAAATGCTGTAATTTATCTGTAACAATCAGATTTTCTAAGTAAAGATTAATTTACTGAGGATGATATATTTTAATATTGTATTCTCTTAGTATGGTAAGTAAGCAGTGATAATAAATGATTTCAATTCATACATGCATTTTGTTCTTGGCTTTAATATTCATGCTCTTATTTTTTATATAGTGCCATGGACTATCTTGAAGTAATAATAGTAATTCACATGGAGTACAAACAGTTGGATTCACAGATGATGTGAACAGTATAACAGATAACTCTCTAAACTCTTGAAATTCTCATTGTAACCAGTCTTGTCCAGAAGAGTTTTGGAATGACCATTGGTGCTTCAATAGTCATTACTTGGAGATTAAAGCTTGCATTCAAAGTCAGCCATAAGCTTTGAATAGTGTGGTTTGTTTGCTTTGTGGCATTTATTTATCCAGGGTTTTGGAAAAGGGAATGAGGCACGTTCTCCCTTTGAAACATTTGAGGAATCTGAGATCTGTAAGTCAGAAGAGCTGCCACTGGTTGGTTATATCCAAGTTTAGAGTACAAGGTCTCTGCCCATTTTCTTTATTACCATCTATCAGTTTATACACAGAAGATAGAAGTTAGGAGGTAGAAGTAGAAAACAAATTTGCCATTGTTTAATAAGGCAAAGGCTAAACCAGCACCTGGATGAATAGGGTAACTCCCAACTGGCTACAGGTTAAATCATTTTCATATCATATGGCCACCAAAATTGACAAAAGAACATTAGGAAGCCTGTAACTTTTTTCTTCAGGTAACTATTTTCAGGTTCTAAGTACAACTATTTCTGGTCATTCAGTGATGATAATATATTTAACTCTACTCTCCACATTGAAAAGGTGCCCTAGTGGCACAGTGGTTAAGTGCTTGATGGCTAATTGAAAGATTTGGTGGTGTGAACCCACTCAGAGGCTCCATGGGAGACAGATGTGGCAGTCTGCCCTATGAGGCAATTCTACTCTGTCCTACTGGCTTGCTGAGTCAGAACTGACTCAACACCGGGTCGTTTTTTTGGGGGGTATCCACATAGAGAACCACTGCAAATATTAAAACAATATTTTAACAGTTTATACAGATAATGCAAAACATACTTACTTGGTCTTAAATCATCTTCCTTTGTGGTGAAGCTAATAGTTAAATTCTTTGGGTATATAGCAAGGGATGGGTAAGAGAGGCAATTTGTGATTAGAATTTGGCTGTGAAAAACAAAACTGCTGACTGATTTTTGTTTCAAAACACAAGAATAACATCTTACATACTTATGGTTATTTGGATAGTTTTGTTTCTTAATACAGTTAAACAACAAAGGAGGCCCAATGTGGACAGTGGCTTTTGTTTCTTACAAGTAAGATAGCAGATCACATGTGAATTGCTAAAGGGGAAAATGTAATAAAGACACAGCATCTATTAATGACACTTCTCTACTTGTGTCTTTTCATTCCTCCCTCTCAAACAAAGGGAAATACAGATTCAAAAAATAATTTTGTATATTCAGATCATGCCCTCTGAAATACTGTTTTACCAGCAGTAAGAGAATGCTACTGTGTTTTATAAAAAGGTAAAGTCAGTTTGAGAACATCTGCAGGAAAATAATCATAGCAGGTGTAATATAATTACCAAAGGAAGTGGTTTATACAGATAATGAAAGCCCCTGTCTTACACTACTTATATTGAGGTATTAGTTAAAACATACTTGTGCTTTATTTTGTCCATATATATATATATATATATTCATAATAAATGTAACTGACAAATACGGTGAACATGTTCATTAATACCAGAAGAAAATCTTCTCAGTGCATTTATGTAAAAGTAAATTTACATAACTTTTAATGTGAACGTTTTTTAAGAAACCAATTCATCTGACATAACTTGGAAATCACTGATTAACATCCAATATATAAAATCAATACTAAGTCTCGTAATATCTTCAATTTCTCAGCAGAAACTGTTTTGCCACTCTCATTCCTCACATTTTTAAGTAACTTATTAAATATGAGAACTTGGATGCATCTGACATGTTAATGAAAAACAGTTTCTTAAACCATCTGTGCACCTGATGTGAATACTGTCATTTCTTCCTGTCTTAGGATAATTTGAAAAAAAAAAAAAATCACTGTTTTATGTTCATTCAAATTTGCATTTAATTTCTATTTACATTCATTCAATCTGAAATCAAATATCTTAATACATTAAACTAAATACAAGATGAAAAGCGGAAAAAGCGTTGCCTTCATAGCACTCCTAATAAGGCAGGTGAAGAATTTATTTACTCTGATAGATGCAAAGCCAACTTTGGATAGGAGAAAAATAATAAGTTTTAAAGAGCAAATACAAACACAGATGAACCCATCTTTTCAGATGTTACCCCAGATAATCCACTGAATACTTGTGCTATAGTGGTAAGAATCACACAAGAAAAGCACTGTATTAATGAGCAACAGACCTTAGGTCGTATGTGATAGTCATATACTTTTATAATTGTTTTGTCCAGCTTGTTAATGTCTACTCCTATGGAAGAAGGTAGATATGTGGACACTGATGTTTTGAGAAATTAACCATATTCAAAAGCCTCAAAATCTATTCTTCATAAATTCAACATTTCTCATGGTAATAATTGTAGATCTAGCCCTTGTCAGCTAGGAACCATATGACTAATTGACTATCCAAAATAGCTAGGTCCTATATTAAATATAAAATCAAAGGTTCAGTGTATTAATACTACATAAGATGCATCTGGTTTATAATCATTTGTCACCTACAGCAAAGAATGTTGAATTTATGGGATATCATATATGCATCCTTTCCCCCCACCCCAAATTACCTTCTGTCTCAGAAAATAATATGGGAAAATCCTTCTTGACGGATTCAAATTAGTGAAGACCACAAAGGGGAAAAAATAACTTTTCTAAAAATATGATTCAAGTTCAGTAATTAATACTTTACATTGTTAATCACAGCTGGTTTATAAATCCCAGTTTAATTATTCTGTAATGCTTATAAATCTTACAAAATCAAATTAGTAAACTTCATTCTCAGTGATAATATTTAATTTAAAAACAGCATGTATAAAATAAAAAAATATCCTGTAATAGCTGATTTTAAAGAAAATAAGTGATGAAAGAAAAGCACTTAAGCTCTTTTACACACTTACCTGAAATAATCAAGAACCCTCCTAGACACTCAACTAGTAATAGTGACATATTTTAAACTATGCTTGAATTTTTACAAATAAATATAGGGTAAGCCATATTGCATAGGTGTGTGCTTTCTGTCTGTGACACCAGTGTGGCACTTGACATGTTTTCACAATCATAGTAGGGATATACATTTACGAAACAATTTCCCAATAAACTTGCCATAACATGGGAAATTAATTTTGCTTAATGAATGTTAAGTCAGAAAAACTATTTTTGTGAAGAGTAGGTATACAATTGATGCTTTTTATACAGATAAGTTGTAGTGTTTGCCAACATAGCTGGCAGTACTAATTATGAAAACAGTTTAACTATAGGGTACTTACAGCCATCCAATCACAGTGCAAATGTTTCTAGCAAATAGGACTAAGGAGAAATATTTTGGTGTAAAAATATCACTGGAATTTGTTCAGGCAGTTGACACTACAGTTAATAAACACATTTGAAAACAAGTATTAGAATACTACAAGCCATTTACAGGCTGAAATAAAACCTGTACAAACCACCATAGCTTCTTGAGTTCTGTTTTTTCAGACATCACAAATTGTCAGAAAACAAAGATTTGCACTTAAGGTACAATTTCTGCCCTTTTTCATCATTGGAGCTTCTAATTTACTAGCCACAGTTAGAAAGTTCACAGTAGGCTGTTGCAAATAAGGGAGACAGGAAGCTTGAGAGGGTGGGGTTTTTTTGTTTTTTTCAAAAAAGGCTTTCTATCCAAAGATGAGCTGTTACTAATTCTTTTATTGCACGATTGAAAAGGTGTATTTCCAATCATTTTTCATGGGTCTGTTTTTGCTTACTGTGATAGGATTTCATCCTATCTTACTTGAATTGCAATTTAAGTAAAACCTTGTTCTTTTCTGATTGAATTCAACATGCATAAAGAATTTTATGGCTTGGATCCTATGGCTCAAAAATGTTTGAAGAACATATCAAGCAGCATCTATTTAAAAAAAAAAATCTCAGGGTTGCAAAATATTACAAATTGACTTTGCACACTTGGACTGAAGACATTATAAAAGACAAACAAAAAGAGGTGGTAACACTCAACTGCATGATCATCTATTATACCAGTACACATTGAAATTTATTTTTATAAAGCTCTGCAGATATTAAACCTTTTCACCAGCTAAAGTCATGGAAATGCTCTCTTTAAGGCAAGAAGTATTTAAGAAAGGTAAAGTTACCTTTATTTTTATTCTTTGTACCTGTAAATCACTTATGTAAATTTTGTTACAATTTCAAAAACATAGTGTCCTGTTAACATGTTTCTTAAATTAAGCCACTAAGTTTTCTTATTCACTGTGGAAGACATTCATCAAAAGGCCATCAAATATTTTTACAATCAAAAAAATGTAGCCCCAGTATAGGAGAAAAAATTAGACCTTTTTTTCTAATTGAAATTGTTGAGGAAAAAAAAGGAACAGAAGGTATACAGTAAAAAGAAGTAAAACTTAAAACCTTATCAACTTGCTGTAAAGCATTCAGATACAGAGAGTGGACCATGGCTACACACTCTTCCCCTGGGTCCCTATCCTTCCTCACTTTGCCACCTTCCCGCCTTCAATATGCATTTTTTCCTGTCTTCAGTCCTTCTTCAGCCATGGGCTGAACACATTTGGCGTCTTGAACCAAATACTGGTATAAGAACAGATGATTTTTTTTTTTTTTTTTTCCAGTGCAATGCAGGCCCAGGACAAGATGAAATGTAGGACATACAACTTACGCCCATTCCAAGGCTTCCAGTTAAGCTTAGCACATAGCAGTACGCAAGTAAAAATGATTAAATAGATTGATTCCCACCCACCCTAGTATTACAGACAGGTATTGTAGCTGGGTTACTGAAAATAAAGCCCAGTTCCACCCCAATCCCTCAAACGAGCCACAGCTGTGGTTAACAATGATTCATTTGCAATTTATTATTTCACCAAGAGAAGAAACAGGAGTTGTCTGGTTTTCTTCACACCAACCAATACTTTCGCATTTTAAAGTTTGGGATGTATTCCATAATGAGCTGAATCAAAAATCTATTTGAAAAATATATATTTATATAAAAAAAAGATTCAGGTTGCACATAAAACATCGATAGGTTTCCTCTGTCTTTGATTCCATGTTGCTGGAAAAAGTTTAACCAAGCTTGCATGCTAATTTGTCCTTAGTTGCAAGTATTATAGGCAATTTCATACTTTGCCTAATGAAAGGATAATCCTCTGACACAATCAGAATGCAACAGTGATCCAGAAGCAACATCCTACCCTTAATACTGTCAGTTCTGAGCCATCAACATGAAAATCCTTGATAAAGTTGAGAAGATGTCACTAGGAATCAATTAATTGATGTGCCTAAGAGTTCCACAATACTATTTTGCTTAAGTTTTTTTCTTTTTTGCACCATTGATTGATTTTGAAAAATCCATATTGATTTTTCCTTCGGTTCAGAGTGTTCTATATAATGACATTTGACTCCTTGAGACTGTCATTTTGAGTCTTCTTGTTTCACCCTGAGGGATGCTCACTCACACATCCCACCTGTTTTTGCCTTAAATTCATTAAATGCATTGCTCTGTCATAGATTCATACGTAGGTGCTCTGGCCGTTTGGAGATCATGGGAAAAGCTTGTTTTTTGTATGGCCCGGAGTTTGGTTGTCGTATTGGAAGTGGTGCTGATGCTTCCCCACTCATCGTCACATCCATCTGCTCTATGCCACTTGTTTCCATTGGGTATTCCACAGGTGTTTGAGGATTTGCTGTGCTGGCTGAAGCACCTCTTCCCCAGAAATCCCCAGGAGAAAATTTGACTGGGCTTTAAGACAAGGAAGATCTATCATTCATATCATCTCAACAAGAAATAATCCCCTTACATTTAAAGAATGTGGGGTAATATGACATTCATGTTCATTTAATTTTATTTTTGTGTGGGTTAGCACAAAGGCAAACACTGAACCATCCCTCCTCCAGACTAAGTGTTAGCATTTCCTAACTGGTTTCTTTACCTCTACATTTGCTTCCTATAACTCTCAATGACACTCAAAATCATTTTATATCCCACTTAAAACAGTCATTCTCCTTACTCAGTATACTTTAGGAACATCAATCTCCCTTTTATTTCCAAGAAGAGGCCAATTTTTTCCTCCCTCAGGGCTGCTGCACTTGCTATTCTTCTGCCTGTACCATACTTACATCTCCTATTTCTTGTACAACTGGCCCTTTCTCTCCATTCCTAAATGTTATTACACCAAGGAAGCCTTTCTCTAACCACTGTGATCTGTTATTCTCTGTTCTCTACCACTGTGCTCTTTCTTTTATATAGCACTTGGCACGACTTTTTATTGCATGTTGTGTGTGTGTGTGTGTGTATATGTTTGTGTGTGTATACTTGCTTCATTATTTGTGAATTTCTTCCAGTAAATCAGAATAGGAACAATTCCTATGTTAATCACGTGTCCCCAGCATCCAGCACAATTCCTGGTGCACAATAAATCCTGAATAAATGTATGAAGGCAACATTCGCCAGTGCAGCAGCTTGCTTTAGGGAGGGAAGATAAACTGTATACTACTGTCATAGATTAGTCACAGACTTGTCATTTGCAACAGAATACGGTGTAGATGCTGTTATGTTAACCAAAGAGAGTATGACAGATCTTTCATTTATGTAACTTGCCATAAATTTCTTAAGTAACATTCTTGTAGGTTAAAAAAAAAAAAAGTGAGAATAATAAAGTCTAAAATACCTGACAGGTGTTCGTGGGCTTCCAATAAACCTTCGAGGTGATCGGATTTTTGGTTCAAAGGAAAACTTTTCTTTCACACTTTCAAGTACAGATGGAGCCACATATGTAAAACCCTGAAAGGAAGCAACAGTAGACTACAGAATGATACTTTCTCATATACATCAAAGAGACACAGTTTTTCAGTCTCTATACAATGATGCACATCTAAAATCACCAATCTGCATACTCTCATTTTCACAAGTTCCTCAGCCTCATATCCACACCTGTTAACTTCTTTCTAGCTAATTCTTGAGGCTCAGACCTCAAGAAAGCAAAATTCTATTAAGCCCCATGCTGCTGTTGTTATGTGCGACCCAACTCATAGCGACCCGTCCTTGGGTTTCCAAGGCAGTATCACTAAGGAAGTAGACTGCCCTATCTTCCTTCCAAGGAGTGGCTGGTGGGTTTGAACCACCAGCCTTCTGGTTAGCAGTCAAGTGCCTTAGGTAGTACGCTACCAGAGCTCCTTAAGCCCCATATGCCAGCAAATAAAATTACACTGTCTTAATAGAAATAGGAAAAAATAAGGAAATGTAGGCTTCACATTAAGATGGTAAGTACCAAAATAAACATAAAGAAAATTCTAGTGTTTCCAGGCACATGCATATAAACACCCCAAAAACATTTCTCAAATTAGGCCAAAGTAAACACAGAATTCTTTAACTTGGCATGTGTGATCTTACTGGTTTTTATGCTAATGACTGGACATAAGTTGGTATTTTCCTGATAAGGGTCAACATTACAAAAACCACAATTATAATAGGCAAAAATACAGTTTTGTTAGTTTTAGTTCTCTCTCTCTCTTACCACATTTTTCTGTTTCTTGCTGTTAAGCTACCAGCTGTCATTTCTCTTGTTGTCTACATTCATCCCTTCAATAGTCAGCCCCATCTTCCTCTTCTAATTTATTATCCTGGTCATCTGTGAGCTGCACATTAAAATCACCATTGTCACTGTGCGTTCTAGTAAGATTCAGTAAGGCTATGGATGAAGTCCTGAAGTGCAGTGCAATTCTGCAGTGCATATGCTTTGTGACAGTTGTATTTGGACTTCATTGGGTATTTCCTCACATCTTCTAGTGGGTTAAAGCTGTAACTACTAAGAGAACCAGGCTGTGCCTTAATCCTGTTTCAATTTCCTTCAATTCTTTATGTGGGGCATAATAATAGGAATTTACATTCTCTTGAACTAAAGTTGCTAGAATCGCAACCTCTCGATAAGTGGGAAGTTACTATTTTTGTTAATCTTTAAAGAGATCCATTTTACATACAGAATTCTAGCTAAGACCTAATAAGTGAATTTTTCTTGGGTTTACTAGTTAGCTAAGTAATTACAAAAAGCTCAATAATAATTAACGGGCAATGAAAGCTTAACTATGTAACTTTTGCAATCACAACTTTGTATTTCTTTGTAGCTGGTTAAGATACTTCTAGATAGTTTTTGTGGGAGGAAAACTCATCAAGCTAGTTGAAATTCTGTAATGCCCAAATGAGGGGAAAAGGCCTCTAGGTTAAATCAATGTTTTTGCTTGTAAACTCTACATTAGCAGTACATAGTAGAAAAGGAGAAAGCAATGCCAGAATCAAAGCCATTCATGTCCACTTCCCCTAACTGAGCATGAGATGTTTTACTTCAAACCAGTTCTGTCATGGCTAAGTGAAACAGAAACAGACCAGAATTTTTACAATTTGGATGATTCGTCATGGCAACCAGAGCAGGAAAAATTACAAGTGAAGCCCTAGAATGGGAGACTCCAAGAGGCACAGTGTGCTCTTCTTTTAGGAGCCTGATGCTTGAGATTGGATTACTGGCAGGACTGTGGGTAGCCACACACCTTCAAAGTGGTGCAGCCAGCTACCATCTTTGAGCAGGGTATCATCATCTTTGAGCAGAGCAGTGCTGTTTTGAAGCCCTGCTTCAATGTTATATAAAACTTCCCTCACTAAAATGACTGAACCAACCCTACTCACAACAAAGTCTTCATCACAATCACCTTCACTTGCTGTACATGGTTTTTAAATCACTGAAAAGGCTTGGAGCCTTTTCTTGCACTAACCAAAAACCAAGCCCACTGCCACTGAGTCATTTCTGACTCATAGTGACTCCCACAGGGTTTCCAAGGCTATAAATCTTTATGGAAGCGGACCACCTCATCTTTCTCCTATAGAGTGACAGGTGGGTTCGAATTGCCAATCTTTTGGTTAGCAGCCCAAAGCCCTAACCAGAGTGCCACCAAAGCTTCTTTTCTTGTATTAAAGTAAGACTAAATAAGATCCATCTGCATCTGCTTCAAATGACCCATAAATTCTTAAAGACACAATTAGGAACAGATCATGTTTGTAACCCCAGGACTTCTTGTATATGCAAGTTTTGCACTCATGCTAACTTTAGAACTACCTCCCCCCATTAGATATACCACTATGGTATGTTATTCTGTGACTAATATAAACTAAAAGTTTGAGAATTAAGTCAGTAATACTTCTGTGGCAAATCCAGTGAACTCGGAAACAAAATAAATAGGGGTAAAAACATCTGAATGATTACTTTCCCCAGAATATTATTCCATTCTTCCTAGAGGCAGTCCAAAAGGAATCGACAAAAGACCCATTATGAGGTGGATGTTCATGTTACACATAAGCTTAGCAATCAAAATAAGTGTAAGGGCAGTGTTTGCACAGGGAGACACCTCAGGGGGCAGGAGTGCATGTAAGAGAAGGACACATGGAAGAGGTAACTACGGGGAGGAAGGGGGAAGAGAACTGTTGCATTGTGAGGAATTGAAGTCAATACCATGAAACAAAATGTTTACGAACTGCTGTATGGAAAATGAATTTGCTCTGTAAATTTTCACCCAAATTACAATAAAAATTTTAAAAATAAATAAATTCATTAAAAAAAATATAAAGAGTACCATAAATCTGTAACTGTTTCAAGAATTAAACAGTTACAGTGAATTCCTCTTCTCCCACTTCTAGGGTTGGGTGGTTTTCTGTTGACATGCTAGGCCAAACATCATGTTAAGTCAGCAGCCAACTAAAAAAGGAATCATACATTCCAAAAAATCATAGATTCCTACTCTGGTTGCTAAAATGTAGTAGCGGATTATGAAAATCAATTTGGTAAGTGCCAGTGGTTAAGGGGATGGCTTTAAAAAACAACATCAACAATAAACACCTCAGGTTACTTCTATGAACTGCAAAGCAAGCAAGCTGACTTCTCTTATGAAAAGGCCCAACCTCATACTTGACTTTTCCATAGCTACATGGAAATCCTTTTTTTTTAAACTTACCAGAAAGACCTGGTTGGCACTTTCACTAAGAGTTGAGTCATCTGGGCTGTCAACAGGTGTCTGACGTGTAAACTTTGAATCAAACTGACTTACATCCTCTTCAGATTGCTTTATAAAAATGAATAATTACAAAAATAATTAATAGTCTATATTAAACATATCAATCAAATGCACTGCATGCATTAGGGAAGGCTCTAAATAGAAATTCTTTTACAAGGTTTGGCTATAACAGAATATCAAAATAGTCTTAGTGGGCACATGTTGAAAATTGAATGTAGGTGGATAGTATTAAGGGTCAAGTTACAGCTTCATATTTTAAACATGCATTAAAATAGATTTCAGTACACAGTTATCATTCCTATAAAAATAATGATCTATTTTCCCTTCTCATAAAGCCCTGTTTCCTTAATCCACTGGTTAAATCTCTTTTTAGAGAAAATTTGCTCAAATTACTATTGCAGGTTTATAATAACTTGAAGAACCACTAAAGCAGAGTTATAACACAAATCACATTTGTAAGATGCTCCAGTTAAAAGTTTCTTCCCTTAGCTTATTTCATTCATTTAAATTTTTCTAGATACCAAAATTATATACTACTCTGAATGAGTATATTTTCTTGCCAGAGAATATCATCACCTAAATTCTGTCTGATCAGTTTTCATAATTCCTTCTCTCTTTCCCAGTATATATAGTTAGACTCTTGAGTCAGATACAGGAAATGAATACCAATTTTGAAAAACTAACTTAATATAAAAGATTATTTTATCAACCTTCTTCACAAAAATATTCTTCTGAATAAAGTGTTCAGGATATAACAACACTGATCAACCCAATAGTGCTGAGTAGTCCTAGAGCCCAGACTACTCTCACTAAAAGGAACTAGGACGCCTTGGAGAAATGGCTGATTCCAGCTATGAGAAGGAAATACAGGAGATGAGCACAAAATATAAGTTTCCTTGTTTTGCTCTCTGGTACAACAACATCAGACTACTGTGGTCATGTCAAAAGGACTCAGGAACCAACAGGAAAAAGCAGCCACTGTCCAAAGATGGGGAAAAACTGAAGCATCAATAAAAACAACTGCAATTGATTAAAATATATATGTAGGTTAAAATGCATGAGTTTATATGAAAATAAAAAATTACATGATTCACTAGTAAATATTGGAAGTGCCAGAGAATAAATTATTTTGAAAACTGGGAAAAATCAAGTATTTATCCTGACTTTCCTGTCTGAACTGTATCTCAGCTAACTAAGCAATTGATGAAAGACGTTTCTTTATGGAAGACTTCCAGTGAACAAATAAAGAATAACAGTATTAGAATAAGACTATTGTGTAGACTCTATAAAATCATGGAACCAGGCCAAAATTTCTCAACCTTGGCACCACCATTTTGGACCTGCTAACTGTTTGTTGTTGGGGGCTGCCTTGCATTGCAGGATATTTAGCTGTACCTGTGGCTTCTACCCCTTTGATCCAATAGCACCCCTTCCCAAGTTGTAACAACCAAAAAAGTCTTTAGAGACATTGCTAAATGTCCTTTGGGGGGTAAAATCACCCCTGGTTAAAAATCACTGATAGACAAGGTTCAATGATTGCTGACATCACTGGATGAAATGTATCTATACATTATGCCTCTAGATCAAACTGTATTAACACCAAAATTTTCATCTGAATTAGATCAAGCCTCCAGATTTAACAATCAGGTTCCTGGAAATATAGGGTATAGATGACCATAGTCAGTGACAAGACAGGGACAAAAATCAGCAAAATCAAAATACAGGCATACCTCGGAGATACTGCGGGTTCAGTTCCAGACCACCGCAGTAAAGTAATCAAAATAAAGTGAGTCACACAAATTTTTTTTGGTTCCCCAGTGCATATAAAAGTTATGTTTACACTATACTGTAGTCTATTAAGTGTGCAAAAGCATTATGAAAAAGTTTGAAATACTCTGAGAATTACCAAAATGTAACACAGAGACACAAAGGGAGCACATGCTGTTGGAAAAATGGCGCCGACAGATTTGATCGACACAGAGTTGTCACACACCTTCAATCTGTAAAAAATGCAGTATCTGTGACGTGTAATAAAATGAGGTATGCCTATATGAGGAACTCCACAGGACAAACCATCCAGTTTCTTCAATAAATCCCCAAGGGGGAATTGGGAGGGAAAAATCTATAGATAAAAAGAGACTTAAAAGACATAGCAACCAAACTATGTACATCCTTTATCAAATCCTTATTGAAACACAATAGGAAAAAAAGGAAGGAAGGAAAACAACTGGGGAAATTGTCAACTTTTTAACTACGAAGATAACATGGTAGTTATGTTTAAGTTTAAATAAGATGAGTCAATGATTTTGAAGCTGGGCAGTAGGTACACGAGGGTTAATTATTCTCCTTCCAATTGTGTATGTGGAAATCTTAAAACAAATCACTGTGTGCTCCAAGGCCAAACAATAATAATAATCTGCATCCTCCTTCTCTTCTCCACTTCCATCCCAAGAGACGAAAACAGAGACTATGTTTTCTCCAGTTCTGAGGTGGGAGAAAGACAAGAATAACATACTATCTCACTTATTCATAAACATGTATTCTGAAAAAAAATTTCCCAGAAAATCAAATTTGAAAGGTGGATGAATTAATATTAAGGAAAGGCAACCAATATTATATAAAAAAAATAGTTAACATTGTCAGCAACTGCTGTTGGTGTTTCAAAAGACTACAGAATAAGAGAGCAGGCCTCAGTTTCAACTGTTAATAAATATGTTTCAGACTGCTCTGAGCTTTTCCTTACTCTAAAAAAGTACTAGGTTCCTCAGATTATATGCTTTCTCACATATACATACCAAGAGAGGTTTAAAAGGGGGCTCCACCTTCCGAGCCAGAAGTTCTTCCCAGTTAATGTGTCTGAAGAATGGATGAGCCTAGGGAAAAAGATCAGGAAAAAAATCAAGGGGAACAGACTCTACTAGCTTGACAAGTTAGCTGCTTACCTACAAATCACAAAATAAGCTAAACTTATACACAACCACATACAACCTCATAAATACATTAAATTAGCATTATCTTCTCCTAAAACATCAAATGTGCAAATTCCTACCTGAACTTCTCCAGCGTCCCCAGGACCAGCTCCAAGACGAGAAGCAGCGTTTCTTTTTAGCAGCTTTAGAGAAGGGGGAGGAAAACAAACCCTTACTTAATCAAATTGATTTTTCTTTTTTTTTTTTTTTCCAGAATTTGCTTGTGTACCCTGCCTTGAAAAAAATACAATTTACTAATTACTACTAAATGCTGTTTGGGAATAAATCTTTAAATAAATGTGTACTTTGCCTTCAAAACCTACAGGTTTTTCTATTCAAAATCCGTGCATGATTCTTTATTTAAAATACATGCTAAAGTTTATCTAGCTAAATCCTAGCACTTGAGGCCTATTTAAGAGCCCTACCTTTTTAAGCAGATCTCTGGCTTCTTGTGTGAGGTAGGGAGGCAAATTGAGTTTACATTTAAGGATTTTGTCAATCGTTTTCTTTCTATTCTCCCCAGTAAATGGTGGCTAAGGATGGAAAAAAATGGGAAAAAAAAAATTAAAAAACACAACATTATACATTTCTTGAATGAGTCAATTACGCATGGAAATAAGAAATATCTTCTATGAAACAGGCTGATTGTAGTTTTTAACCAATGAGATAGAGCAAATGGCAATGTCCTGGAAGAAAGCCTGGGTTTCCATCATTAATGTGCTGTATAATAATAAAGAAGTTTGGTGGTACAGTGGTTAAGCATTCAGCTGCTAACCAAAAGGTCAGCAGTTTGAACCCACCAGCTGCTCCAAGGGAGAAAGATGAGCCAATCTGCTTCCCTAAAGATTTACAGCCTCAGAAACCTTATGGGACAGTTCTACCCTATACTATAGGGTCACTATGAGTTAAAATCGACTTGAAGACAGTGGGTTTGGGTTTTTTAAAATAGTAATGGTGAGTCATGTGATTTTCTGCATCAGTTTCAACATTTATAAAATAGGGGCAATAACTATTCTGAATCTATTTCACAGAATACTACCATGACACAGATCATTTAAGTGAAAATGTTTTTCAAAGTACAGGATGACATATAATCATAAGGTATTATCACAAATGGTTGGGCATGGGAAGTAACTCCAGTGATAACATTTTAAATAAGCATAGGGAAGGTTTCTTGCTTTACTGATTTAATAACCACTCAGCACAGACCATAAAACATGCAGCTTTTAACTGTGCACCTACTGCTCCAGTCAGCATGTCATACATTAATGCTCCCAAACTCCACCAATCCACAGCACGATTATGGCCACTTCTCATCAAGATTTCAGGGGCCCTACAATGAGAGAAATAATATGCCTAAAAATTCACTCATTTGCATATCATCCAAATTACAATTTTAATAAAAATATACAGTGCCAAATGGTGTTACATATAACTTAGCACATTAAAGCAAGTAAAAGTTAGCTATTACCCCCAAACCAGATATATTTCTTTCAATATGCAGCTCACATGTATTCTATTGTTCCACAAAATGTATGTGTGACTGTTCCATCATGAATAGATTCTTTGCATAGTCCAAAGTCTGTGAGTTTCACATGACCTACAAAGAAAGATTACAACAAGGTAATTCTGAGAATTCTAAGTGTAGTGTTTGAACATATCACACATGACATCACACATTCATCCTTCCATTTAACTTTTCCTGCCTTAAATATTTTTAAAGATGTTAAGAACAAGTGCCATTCATAAGATGGGATATTAAATCTTTTGCTAATGACATGAACTAGTAAGAGAAAAATAAACATAGAGAAGTGAGTGAAACTCACCTATCACTAGGAGGGGGGAAAAAAAAAGCACAACTTGGAACATTATGGTAGCCTCAGTTATCCATATACCATTTTCTCTTCCAAGAGTTTGCAACAGTTACTACCTATGCATCATTTCGTAGACATCTAAGAATCTCCAGCTAACACCAGTGCCCCACCCCCACCCCCAGCCCCTGGACGGATAGCTGCTTCTTTGGGGTGGGAGTGAATTGCTAAATCTATCAAGCCCAGATTATTCTAACATAAATCCAACTCTCTGAAGCAGTATGTAGTTGTAGTCAAGGCTGAGACAGAAAAGTCCAAGGGAAAATTTAATTAGCTCTCGATGAAGTCCGGTTTAAGTACATAACCAAAAAACCCCCACTGCCATTGAGTTGATTCTGACTCACAGTGGCTATATAGGAGAACCACAGTAGACCTATCCCATAGGATTTCCAAGGCTATAAATGTTTATGGAAGCAGAATGGCTCATCTTTCTCCCACAGAGCAGCTGGTGGGTTCAAACCACCCATCTTTTGGTTAGCACCCAAATGCTTTAACCACTGTGCCACCAGAGCTCCTTTTAAGTACACAGACCCTAATAGAATACTTTTAAACAATGGCGTAACATTGTACTTCAGATATACAGCTTTTATCACCATGAACTGTGACTTGAGAGTTTTTAAAATGGTCTTAGAAAGTCACCTGTAACAAGTTAGCTTACTCTAACAAATGCTACCAGATGGAGGAAAGAAACTAAACTGCTACATGGCAAGGAACCATCTCAGATCCAGAAAGTGAAAAACTCACTACCTTACACAAAGAAAAATAGGCATTATATGGCATCCCGTACTTTGAAAAACATTTTCACTTAAATGATCTGTGTCATGGTAGTATTCTGTGAAATAGATGCAGAACAGATACTGCCCCTATCCTATATTTTGGTTCAGGTTTAGTTTTACTGAACTGTTATTAGATATCCAATGGTTCAATAAGCTCAGGTGTTCATTTCAAAGAAAAGAAAAGGCAATGGCCTATTTATTCAAATCGTCTACTATACACTGACATGGAAGAAGGAATATAATCTTTATTTTCAAAGAACCATCTGACGCATTAAACCTTATGGGTCAAAGCAGTTAACTAGTCACTGCCCAACTGTATCCTCTGCCTTAATTCAGAACTACATGGAGGTGGAGGGAGGCCAAGAGAACTAGGAGGGAGACCCAAAGATTCCCATGACATAGTACTTAAGTATTTAATTCCTCCTTAAAATAAACAAACAAACAAAAGGACAATCTGGAGTATTATATTAGCCTCAGTTATCCATATACCATTTTCTGTCCAAGAGTCTGAAACAGTTACTACCTTATATGTCATTCTGTAGACATCTAAGACTCTGCAGCTGCTACTGGTCCCCCAAATATGCTGGATGGATGGCTGCTCTTTTGGGGTGGGAGTAAGTGCCACATCTACCCAGCCCAGATCATTCTAGCATAAACTGAACTGTCTGTAGCAGTACTAGCTGTAGTCCAGGCTGACCTCGTTGTACCTATTGTTGCATCCGATATTAGTCTCCTTGATGTTTATGTCTGTTGTGGCCAACAAACAGCAAGAATAATCTGATGTCCTCTAAATATTTTATTTCCAAGGCTGAATCAGTACTTTAGTTCAATTCCAAGCCTGTCTTTTTTCCAGTATTAATAAAATTAATCACAGAAAGTATCACTTCTAATATTTATACATTTCCATCATTAAAGTAAAATCAATTTTTATAGGTAAGATTCAGTTGCCAAATTAAGGAACAAACCAAGATTAGTATTTGGGTTCATCACACTTTTTGTAAGAATTTCAAAAGAATGACTAGCTATAAACAGGATTTAATAAAAAAAGGTGGTTGAGTGGCCAATTATACTCAACACCATCCAAACTCATCAAGAATAAGGACCTAAATAATTACATAACAGTAAGTATCATGGTGCCATAAATTCTACTAGAAAATATATAATAATAGATGAATGTGGGCTTTTGAAAATGGCCATGACCTATAGGGGAGGATTTTAAGATGATTATTTACTACAGAATTGTTTATAGTATATCTCCACCTTGGTGATTAAGCATGATATTCTCCGGCTTCAGGTCCCTGTAGATGATCCCTTTTTGATGTAAATGTCCCAAAGCCATGGATATTTCTGCCAAGTAAAAGCTGGAAACAAAAGTGGTTTAATAAAATTAAGAAGAGTCATCTACTCAAAGCAGCTTATGTATGGAGCAAAATTCGTTGAAAGAAACAGACATGCACCAAAGACCAAATTAGTGGGGTGGGGTTTAGGAATGTGGGAAAGAGATGGCATAGGTTGTTGCCAAAGGGCATAGAAACATTTATGTTTCACTCATTTTAGTGCAACTATAAAATGTTTTAGTTCATCATTAGGATATACTGCTAAAATTGCAAAGAAGTTCAGAATATGCCAAAATGTCACTGGTCATGTTTTGTTATATCTGTGCAGGAATTAGGCCAATAGTTATTCAGGTCAAAGTTAATTTCTTCCACCCACCCATAATTTCAAAATCTCATAGGAAATAGTAATTGTTATTCACAGAGATCAAGTCTTGGCTTCAAATGATATTTTATAACCTGGCCCTTAGAAGCCCACTCATCCCTTACTTAATTCAGCTGCATATTTATATACAGTTTATGCCCACAGTATCTACCCCCCCTCTCGCCAGCCAGCCCACAACTATAAACTGTGTGACACTCAAGTTTATCTACCTCAAAAGAATAAAGGGCTGAGTCAACCCTGTCTGGATTCGAAAAGCACAAGCAATACTGGCTGCATAACAATGTTGCAATCCTGCAGATTACTCCAGGATGGAGAGGGAGTGTCCTAGAGGACTGAGGCAGTTTCACAGCCAGCACCACCACAAACACAGCCTCCAACAGGGCTCAGAGAGCCTCCTCCAAAAAAGGGCACTTCATCCCTAAGGCTCTTAAATGCAGCTTCTGTGTTAGAAAAGGCCTGAAATTAAACAATGGAATGCAGTTTGGTAATTAAGGTAGAAAAAACATTAAAGTGTTGTTTTCTATTTAATTAATGTGTAGGATAAACTGATATTTTGTTACCCAATACTGTCTGCTCACAAAAATATGGGTATTTGAAGCAAATGTCATTTTAAGAAACAGAGCAGAACCCATCCTAGCCATAAAATCAATCCACAGAGGATTTCTGCAGTCTTATTCACCTCCCTAAGATTTTACATTGGGAACTGTAAAGTCTGAAAAAAGAGAAGACAATTTCTGATACTTTACACTGTTCTACATAAACAGTGGACTGGAAAGGCACACTCACCCACAGCCAAGGCTTACCAATTCAAGGAAAGAAAGCCTCATTGAGAATGGTTCTGCTAGGAACAACTGGCATGAAAAGTACTCCACCCAAGGTCTAGGGCAAAGGGATGATGTGACCTCTAAAGGCTGCCCAATCCCAAAAATGCTTCTCCCCCTTGAAGTCCTGAGGGACTGTCTGGCCTCAGAACACTTTATTGATCATGTGGCTGCCCACAGTGTTCAGAACGAAGCTTTTCTTTTAATTATATGAATTATTACCTGAATTCATGCAACCACAAAAATTTTACTTACCAAGCTGTGTCTTCCATAAATATTCCTTCTCTTTCTAACTGCATAAATAGTTCTCCTCCTATAAAGAAAAAGAATGCATTAGAAATAAAACAATCTTTATTTCCAACTCACTTCTAATGAGAGAGTTTGTTCTTTCCTTCTAACTACCATTAAAAAACCAACAGCCCCATTAAAAAACCAACAGCCCCTAAAAATAAAACACAGGTCTCAAGATTACAGGTTTTAAAATTAACTCCTCAGGATTCTATTTATAGCACATGCTTATTCTTATGTGAAACGTAAAAGTTTAAAAACTGTATCTGGCTTAAAATTCTAGGTTTTATGTTTATAAACATCAAAATATTTGTAGATTCCAAAATTATTTTGCTCTGTAAACTTCCACACAAATCACAATTAAAAAAAAAAAAAATTGGGGAGGAGATTCCAGATTCAAGGCTTTTTTAAAAAATCTTAAATAAAGCCACCTTAACATTTCATTCGTTAAGTGGACAAACATCAGTATACAATTAAACCAGCACTGCATATCAGCAAATCCCCATATTCCATATTTTCAGGATCTATAAGTAAACTGGATGAGACCACAAGAAATTCTATAGCAGCCTTGTAAAAAGCATGGCACAATCTGGATATCAAAATAAATAATGATAATAAAGGATTATACCCCACAGAATAATCTTAGATCCCATGAATCTACAATGATGTAAATAAATGAACAAATAAATTCATTTTTTAAATAGGAGTAAGGGAAAGCTCTTCCTTACAGCAGAATGCCAAGTAATAAATGAAGAAGGCATGACAGAATAAGAAAAATCACTTGGCAACTATCACAGTTAATTGTTTCAGGCAATAATCAATGGATGCTAAAACTGACTGAAAAGGTTCAATGAGAGATGAATATTTTTACATAGTCTCAAGTATCTCCTCAAAAAATACTTATCAATTACAAAGAGAAAAACAGAAACCTCACCATGGATAAAAATGGCAGACACCACATTACTCATGTGATCAAAGTTAACATCATTAGTAAAGGGACAAAGATATAAATATAATGTACCTCCTGATCTGATGCCTTAAGAAGGAAACATTATCACTTGGTCCTACTAAATGCATGCTATTTCATGAGGAAACATCAGACAGATCCAAACTGATGCACATTCTACAAAATAACTGGCCTGTACTCTTCAAAATGTTAAATTAAGGTCATGAAAGACAAAGACAGACTGAGGAACTTTTTCAGATTAAGGAGACTAAAAAGAGATATTACTATATCAATGTTAATTCCCTAATTTTTATAATTGTAGCACACAATTACGTAAGATGAGATCCTTGATTTTAGAAAATATATACTGAAATATTTAGATGTACAGAAAACTATTGTTTGCCACCCTCTTTCAAAGAGTTCAGAAAAAATTATGTGGGTGTGTTGTGTGTATGTATACATATATATACATACATACTTCCACACAGAGAGGAAGGGAAAGGAGGATAAAGAAAAAGAAATGTGGTAAAATGATAACATTTGGGCAATGTAGGTGAAAGGTACATGGGAATTCTTTGTACTACTCTTGCAACTTTTTGTGTAAGTCTGAAATCACATCAAAATAAAAAGTTAAATGAAAAATATGTTAACAGTCTCAAAAAGTTCCTAGATTCTTCAGCTTGCTGTTTCACATTATAGCTATTATGAAATCTGTTTCTCAGAAAACTCCAGTGTTTGTTGGAAATAGATACTTATGATAAATAAATGATATAGAGAGCAACAGGTTCCTAGGAGGTGGTAAGCACTAGAACACGTAAACCGCATTCCCTACTAATACAGCTACAGCAAAGCAACAGTTCTAACTGCAACAATATTCAGTATCCTAAACACTTTCCATAAAGTTTTCCTCATTTCAGTATAGGAAGGAATACCTTGATGGTTTAATTTCAATTGTATCTTATTCCCATACAGTCAATCAGATGGCTCTGCATCAATTAAGTTTTTGTTATCTTGTTAAGTGATCACAATGGGATTAAGATAAAAATTATACAGATAAAATCTTTAAAGTTTCCTTTATATTTATCTGTAAATAGAAACTTTTGGTCACATTTCATTTCCTACTTCAATGTATTTGTCAATTTTAAGAACAATTTGATCACATTGGAAAGAGAGAATTTTGCTACTGGAAAATAATATTTCGACCCAGTTTCTGGAGCAAATGCAAATAATTACACCAAACTGTGTGTACTGACCGCTGAGATACTCAAGGATGAGGTAGAGTTTTCCACCGGTCTGAAAGGCATAAATTAAATCCACAATGAAGGGATGTTTTACTTCCTCCAGAATATTCCGTTCTGCTTTTGTATGAGCTGTATCTTTAGCATTTCTTACTATCATTGCCTAAAGGAAAAGAGATGATCTATAAGAACAAAATAGTAACATTTTTATTCTATAGGAACTGGAAAGTTGATTTTGTGCTTTTCTTGCCAGTACTGAACTATTATTAATCATACTTCCCACAAGAGATTAAGACAGGGGTAATGAAGAGGTTCACTTCTTATACACATCTGCACTGTTTGGATTTTTTGAAAAGAACATTTAAATGAAAATCTAAAGAGTCATATTTTTAAAAATCTTTAAGTAGACCAAATTTATTCCTATTCACTAACTGCTAAGTGTCTACTATGCCAAGAAAGCAGAACGAACAGGAGTCCCCAGGCCACAGGAGCGGATAGTCTCAGGGACAAGTCACTGGAGGTAAGCACATGGTGCTATGGGTGGACAGGGGAATGCATCTACCCTAACAAGAAGTCTTCCTAGAGACTGTGACACTTAAGCTGCCTCTTGTAAAGATATTACAATAAAAGTTGGGGATAAAAAAGGCATTCTAGTGCAAAAGAGGTATAATAGGACATGTCTGGAGACTCTGTAAGAAATAGCTAGAGATGAGGCTGGAAAGTAGGCATGTGTCAGGAAATGGAAAGCCTGGGCATCTACGCAAGGAGTTTCAACCTTAGTTTAGAGGCAACAGAGAAATGTTGAAGTGAGTAATAAGAATAACCTTTGGTTTTAAGACAGTTTTAGTAGCATTGCAGAGCACTGGAGACTGGTTAGGAGACTAGTACAGTAAACTAAGCAAGGAATAAGAACTTGAGAAAATTAAGTAATTAAGAAAATGAAGGTAGGGGAAGAAAAATGAAAGGGTATAGGTACATCCTTAGCATCTGATGACTAACTAGATATAAGAAGAAATGATAATACCACACTGGTTTCTGCTTTAGTAATAGGATAGATAATAGTTCTAGAAGTTCAATAACAGGAAATAGAAGAAAAAAGTTTTGGGAAAATGATGTATTGTTTTGAACATATTAAGTTTTAGGGAGTTACCCTGATAGTAAGCCTCAAATGACATGAAAAAGCGTATATACAAGACTATTAGTTACAACATTATTTGTAAAAGTAAAATTTGGACACAATCCAAATGCCCATACATAAGATATTGGTTGAAAATCTATGGAATACTTATATAATGTACAAAGAAGCTGTAAAAAGAATGTGCAAAATTTCTATGAAAACAAGATTCAAAAGAGAATATATAATACAACTACCTTCTGTGTGCTACCTTTTATATAAGAAAAGAGAAGTAAGACTATATCTATATGGATCCGCTTATTTCTATAAAAATGAACACGAGATAACCAAAAGTTAATGAGATAGAAGGGTAGGAAAGGGAAAGGAACTTTTAAGTATACTTTCTGAGTAAAATCTCAATGGTTTTATCACCCATGTTCTTGGTTATGTCAAATATTACGAACATGATTGTAAAATAGAGATTTCTGACATCTGAATCAAATTCATATTCTACACATTCTAAATATAAGATTAAATCAATCAGGATGAGAAAGAGAAATAAAAATCCATAAACTTAATTGTACATTACACATTGATAACTTTACCATGCAAAAACCCCAAACCCACTGCCACTGAGGCAATCCTGACCCCAAAGCAACCCTATAGGACAAAGCAGACCTGCCCCATATGGTTTCCCATCTTTACAGACTGCCTCATCTTTCTCCCATAGAGCATCTGGTAGGTTCAAAGTGCTGATCATTTTATTAGCAGCTGAATGCTCTGCACCATCAGAGCTCCTCAGCTTTACCCCAGAAGGAAAAAGGATATTTAAGCAACGTAAGATTGCACATTCTTAGTGGCCTATATGTAAGCATAAAAAGAATTGCAAAGAAATCATGAATCATATTTGGTAACGCTGTTGCTGGTACTAGCACTGGTATTGTAATTCTCAAACTATTATGCATGCATTGTAAATCTGAGCAAATGTTAATGTCTTGAAAGACAAAAGAAGGCTAGAATGAGTTCTACAGAAATGGAAACAAAAGAGGCATAACTAAATGCAACGTGTGATCTATGACACTGAATAATGGATATTAAAACCAGAACACACACACACACACACACACACAAACCAGAACAAAACAGCTCCAGAGGATATTACAGCAACAATGGGGAAATTTAAATATGGGCTATGTATTAAAAAATACTACTTTATGTCAATGTTAACTTTCCCAGGTATCATAAGTTATATCTATGGTTAAGTAAAAGGATACCCTTATTCTCAGGGGATAAATACTGAAGAACTTAGGGGCAAAGTGTCATGATGTTTGCAACTCTCAAATTGTATGGCAAAAAGATTTAAAAAAAAATTTTTTTTAATTTATATATATTAAGAAAGACAAAGAAAATATGGCAAAATATTAACAATTGGTGATCACTCTATTCTTGGAATTTTTTGCAAAGTTTGAAAATTTTCCAAGATATATTATTTTTGCAACTTCTTAAGAGGTATAATTTTTAAAAATAACTAATTGAGAAGAAGTCTGAGAAGCAAGGGCCTAAGAGATAAGATGAAAAATCAGTAAAGCATAATCATAAGTCAAGGGAGCAGAGTTTCAAAATGCTGTGGTCACTAACTTCAGTGCGACAGAGAGGTAAATTAAGAATGGCCTAAGTAAACAGCCATCTAAGATGCAATATTAGGTCTTTCCTTGTCCAGAGCAAAGAAGAATGAAGAAAACCAAAAACGCATGGATTTAATCCAAGGGACTAGTGGACCATGCATACCTCAGCCTTCGACCATAAGACCAGAAGAACTAGATGGTGCCCAGCTACCACTGTCAACCACTCACTTGGAAAGGGATCAGTGCAGGAAATACTAGATAGAGTGGGAGAACAATGTGGAATTAAACTCAAAACATAAAAAACAGCAGCTTTACTGGGTCTGATTGAGCCTACCTATGGCCCCTAGTTACTCTTCAGATGTGCAATTGAACTTACACCCATGGTTTCCAGCCAAACAAGACAGGCACATAGGGTGAGCATCTACATCAGGTAGATATACTCCTTAGAATAATCAATCATGAGAAAACAGAAGGGCAGTTTTTGCACAGGGAGACTGTTCAGAGGGCAGGAATGCATAGGAAAGAAGGACACAGGGAAGAGGTAACGACAGGGAGGAAGTGGAAGAGAGATGTTACACTGTGGGGAATTGCAGTTAATGTCATGAAACAAAATGAGTATGGACTGCTTTATGGAAAATTAATTTGCTCTATAAACTTTCACCCAAATTACAACAAAAAAAAAATTTTTTTTAACGACCTAAGTAAAGACCACTGAATTCAGCAATTAGGAGTTCAATGTTGACTTAAGAAACAAAAGTCTCACTGAAAAAGTAAAATGATAAGTCAAATACAGTGAGTGGAAAAAAAGCATAAAACATGAAAAAGAAGAGATGGTGATGTGGATTATATTTCTCTCAAGAAGTTCAACTATGAAGAACCTAAGAAGGCAGTAGTTATAGGAGACCTTGGGTGAAGGAAGGATTTGCTTTGCTAAATATAGCAGAGACATGAACATATTCAAAGACAGGAATCAGGATAGAGGATAGAAAAAGAGAGGGTAAGTGACAAAGCACAGTCCTGAGCAGGCAGAAAAGATGGAATCCAAAGCATAAAGAGAGGGATTAGCTGAGGAAAGGAGGATAGCCCATCTTCTACTGAGACTGGTACAGAAGGAAGGAAAGACAGGTGAAAATGTACATTAATATGGACTGGAAAAGGAAGATGAAAGCAATCAGATCTGACAGTCTAAAAATTCTATGTCAAGTAAGAAGAGGCAGTCTGCTAAAGGTAGGAAGACTGATAGTAAAGGCTCTTACTGATTGTAGAAAATGCAAGAAGCTGTCTAGGGACTTGTAGGCAAAAAATTGTTAGTGAGCACTGAGGGCCTAAATGGAGACCATGAATTTGTACTGACAGCAACCTACAGGTCTATGCAATTTCTACAAGTAATGCTCAGTAGCTCAGATAAAAAATAAAAGAGTAGTGACACCAAACTGATTTGGATTAGGGCTTTCCTGAACATAAAGTCAATGGGCTAGCAAGTAACTAAAGTACCAGATTGTATTGGTGAGGATGGATTCAGAATAAAGTGAAATAAGAGGGCTAATAAGTGGAAGAAAAATAAAGAGAGAGAGAGAGAGAGGCCAAAGGACTAAAGGGCTTAGGACCAAAGACCAGGCATTATGGGAATAGAGAAGCGAGACAGGTTCTGAACTATGAAAGCCTGTTATTTCAGAGGTAGAGGATATAGCCTGTGGGCTGGTGAAGAAAGCTGAAATGAAACGAAAGCTGATGGAGTTGAGATAATCAAGGAATTAGAAGGCTAGCCTATGGATTACTCACTCAATATTAAGGACAGTGAGGACATTCAGGACAATAAGACTTGTGGGGGGGGTGGGCACTGAACTAGGTATTCTAGTCTCCTTAAATTTAAATGAAAAACCAGAAGATGGTAGATAACAGGTCACAGAGTGGTAAGGGCTTAAAGCTCAGACAAAAAAGGGTTTTGACCAAAAGGTAGAAGAGTAATTATAAGAATAAGCTTATCAGTTCTTCCTTGGAATATATAGTAATCAAGTGAAGGGCAAAAATCACCATTGTCTCACATGCTAAATCCTGCTATTGAACATAATACCTGACACAGAGTATGCTCTCAGTTGGTTCAAATGAAAGAAGAGATAGAAGAAGTATGGCCAATCAAAGACTTAAAAGCCTTCAGCTAAGGGTTCTAAAATGTATGGTGTTGGGGAACTAATGCAATGGACAGTAGTATTTTGCTTCCAGAGTACATCTTTGTTGTTGTCATTGCTACAACTGCCAGGGTAGGGAGATGATTGTTGAAAAGTCTTTTTCTCAACAATCTACCCAAAATTCCTGTAAGGAGTTAAATAGTATCAGTCAGACTGAATGTCCAGGTGAAAACAATTCACTTGAGATAAGGGACACCTGGCTCTTTGATGTCATCTTCAAGGCTGAGAAGAAAGATACTCTTACTCCATATTATGTACAAAGATTGGAAAGTGTAATGCTGGGGGTTACTACTCTTCCTCCAGGGTAACAGAATCAAAAGGAAGTAACTCAAAAGCAGTCTTAGGGATTTAGGATTAAAAACTTGGTCTTAAACTTAGCTCTGCCACCTCTTCACTGTCATTATTTTTGCTACAACCTTGTTTTCAGGGACAGTAGGGAGGGAATGTGAAGGAATTTGATTCTTTAGCCAGGCTTAAGGAAAGAAGAACCCTGAAAGCAGGAAGGAGTGGTAGCCTAACAAAAGGAGATACAAGCAGGTTAGGTCTTGGATGCCTGGCCCAAAAGGGGACCTCTTAACAAGATTATGTCTACAAATTTCCCAATACCCTACCACCACCACCCACCATCAGTGGGGGGGGCAAAATCTTTTTTATTAAAGATCCTATGCCAAAAACACATTTCACTCAAGGCATAATTAGGAATAATATAGTCTCTACTGATTATCAGGCATGAGTAAGCAACTTACCAAAAGGCACGGATTACTTAAGAATCCTGACTATTTCTTTTTAACATTCTAGGACAAAGGAAGGTTGGGCAATCCTACTTCCGTAGTGATACTGCCGCCTTGGAAACCCAAGGAGGGGTCGCTATGAGTCAGGGTTGACTCGACGGCACATAACAACAACAACAACAGGACAAACATTATTATACTGTCTCCAATTCTACATCTAACATGGTTTACAGATTAAAAAATCATGAATTGCAAAAGATTCCAATGGAAAAGCCAAATACCAGAATGCAGAACTGTAGTTCAGAAAATTTTTTTTTTAAGACCATCACGAATAAAAGATGTGATTACGGTATTTGCACCTTGACTTTTACGTTGGAGAGTCATTTGTATTGCCTAAGTGAAAACCAGAAAGAAGGACCAAAGAATTACAAAACCTATAATTTGAAAAAAAAGTTATTTTTCTTATCTTTTAATGTAGCCCTCTACTGGAACATTTCTTATAAGATGGTGAAATCTTTTCAGAAATCAGTCCCAAACAACAAGAATAAGAAACCAAAATTCAAAATTCATCTTCAATAAAACTAGAAACAAGATTAATCCCACACTTAAAAGATAAAGATGGAGTGGGAATGAAGCAACAGTACATGATTCAGGAGAGTGGAGTAAAATCAAACCTAAGAGCCTGCAAAGAGGGAAAATGTGAAGTAAGTTGATTACATCTATAAAATCCTAGAAGGTTCAAAACTTAAGAGATAAGAAAAAATACAAAAGAAAGGAAGGAAAAGTTAGAGGCATTAGGACTGCAAAAGGCAGAAAGTAAAGGCTAATAAAACCAGGGAGAGTACATGAAAGTCTATACAAGAAATAGACAGACCAACAAAGTTCCCATCCCACACTAACCAGCCAGGGAGCTACTCTGAGAAGTGTACACTGCAAAAAAACAGAGTGAAGAATCAGATACAGATTGAAATGCTAAAATAAAAACTTTACTTTGGGGTAGGGGTAGAGGGACTGAGGGGTTTAAATGAAAGTCTGCATATTGAAAAGTGAGATTCCCACCTCCTCTCTCTCACTCAGTGCCAGAATGCTAGCAGGTAGCTGGCATCACAAAGTCCTTTTCAGGCAAAAGAATGGAGGATCTTTCTCAGGACCAACTGATCCACATTAAAAAAAAAAAAAAAAAAGAAGACGACGACCTAACAACAGTGCTATTTGGAGGACCCTAATCCATTGCCAGGTGACCACCTGACTGCAGAGAAGCCTACACACATATAATTTCTGACCAGCTTTTCAGAGTCCTATTCTTAAATATGAGCAACCAAACAAGGATCACCAGATAGCTGGAGAAATTCTCTTAGATGAAATAAACTAAAGAAAAATTGGAACTCATAGACAGAAACATGAAACAAAAGAATATTTCAAAGAATTGTAATTAAAGCCTTCAGAGAAGTAAGAAAAGATAGTAGATTCATAAAACAGATTGTTATAACCACTTGGAGAAGAACTATGTAGGAGATCGTGTATAGCGTGGGAGAACAATGTGGAACAAAACTCAAAATCATTGGAAAAAAAGACCAGGTTTGCTGGTCTCATAGAGCTTGGTGAAACCCCTGAGACTATGATCCCTAGCTGCCCCTCAGGTCTGGAATTGAACCGACTCCTGCGGGTTTCAGCCAAATGAAAGACAGGCATATAAGGTGGACATTTACAATAGATAGATGCACTCCTTGGAGATCAATCATGGGAGAAGAGAAGGGCTGCGTATGTACAGGAAGATAGCTCAGGGGGGCAGAAGTGCATGGGAGGAAAGGACATAGGGAAGAGGTAACTACGGGGAGGAAATGGGAAAGGAGCTGTTGCAGTCAATGTCATGAGACAAAGTGTATGTGAGCTGCTGTATGCAAAATGAATCTGCTCTGTAAACATTCACCCAAATCACAATAAAAATCTTTTAAAAAAAGAGCTCTGGAAAATCACAAATAAGACAGCTTTTAAAAATTAAAAAAAAAAACAAAAAAACAGAAGTACTAGAAAATAAATTTCTAGAAAAACTCAAAGTAAACAAAAAGACAAAGAAATTCACAATAAGAAACAAAAAGCAAGAACTAGATGATCAGTAAAGGAGGTGCAACATTCAACTAATTGCAACTGCAAACAGAGAAAATGATCAAAAAAAAAAAACAAGAAAATTTCTCAGAAGTGAAAAGCAAACTTTAAGACTGAAAGAGTAAAACTAAATAAAATAAGTAAAAAAATTAGGACATCTGGAATAAAGAGAAAATGTTAAATATTGTCAGAGAAAAACAGGTCATGTGTGAAGGACCGAAAATCAGAATGGCAAGGACTTCTGAACTGAAACTCAAAGCTAGAAGAAAATGGAGCAAAATTCTATGTGAAGATGATTTTCAACTTCAAAACCAAGAAAACAAGTTTGCTGTTGTTAGCTACTGGCAATTCAATTTCAACTCATGGAGACCCCATGTGTGCAGAGTAGAATTGTTCCATGGGGTATTCAAGGCTGTAATCCTTCAGAAGCAGATCACCAGGCTTCTAGGCAGGTATGAACCACCCATCTTTTGGAACTAGTTGTCAAGCACTTAGTTTGTGTCACTTAGGGACTCCAAAAGAAATAAAAGGATGTAATAAACCAAAAAACCAAACCTACTGCCATCAAGTTGATTCTAACTCATAGCAATCCTATGGGACAGAGCAGAAGCTCTCCATAGGTTTCCAAGGCTGAAAATCTTTATGGAAATAGACCGCCTCATCTTTCTCCTGCAGAGCAGCTTTGGGGTTCAAGCGTCAACCTTTAAGTTAGCAGCCAAATGCTTTAATCACTATCCACCAGAGCTCCTTGCCCAAAAAAACCAAACTCATTGCCACTGAGTGAGATCTGACTTGCAGCGACCCCTCCTTGGGTTTCCAAGGCAGTATCACTATGGAAATAGATTGCCCAACCTTCCTTCTGAGGACTGGCTGGGGGTGTGAACCACCAGCCTTCTGGTTAGCAGTCAAGTGCCTCAGTCACTATGCCATTAGCACTCCTAGAGCTCCTTACAAGGATATAATAATGAAATTTTCAAGTACACAATTAAAAAAAAAAATTACCTTCACTTACTCTTTCTTAGGGAGCTCTGGTAGCATAATGGCTAAGACACTTGCCTGCTAACCAGATGGCTGGCGGTTCAAACCCACCAGCCACTCCTCGGAAGGAAGGCTGGGCAATCCTACTTCTGTAGTGATACTGCCTCGGAAACCCAAGGAGGGGTCGCTATGAGTCGGGTTTGACTCGACGGCACATAACAACAACAACAACAACAACAACAACTCTTTCTTAGGAAACCAACAGTAGATAATCACCAAAACAAAGGAAGAAGGGCATACACTAAGAAAAAAGAGTCTATGAGATCTAGGAAACGAAAAACCCAACATTGAAGGAGCCAAGAGGTGTCCAAGAATTGTGGTGAAAGACTTCAGTAATGACAGCTATATAGCATTCCTAGAGAGCTACCAGTCCAGATGGGTACAGGGTAATACATTATTCCTAAAGGGATGTCACTAGGAAAATAATGGAACTGATGAATTATCTAGTAAGTCTGACCATAGAACATTAGACTGAAAGGTGTTTTACAGAGCTATAAGATGTGGGAAGACAACAGTACATTCAAAGAAAATTACACAAAATGAAGGGATGAGGAGAAGGAAGGGAGAAGTAAAAGAGATTAAAATTCTTAAGTATCATAATAGGAAGTCAATACATAAATTTAAATTGCTGAGTTAAGAGATATAGTATATATTTAATACTTAACTATGGAGACCAGATCAAAGAGCTAAAAAAGTTACTTCAGAGGAAAATTAAAAGTGCTCTCCCTTCTACCCTCACCAAGCAGAAATTTGGAAATAACAACAATAATAAAATATATCTCACATTCTATGAGGATAATTGTGTTATAAGTACATTTTTTCGACAAGAGAATTTTAGGCCCAAATATGGATTTTACAGCAATTAAGGATAAAGTGTGGGGAAAAAAAAAAGAGGTTGGGGAATCACCTTTTTAAGCACCTTCATGGCAAATATTTTGCCAGTATTTGCTCCTGTTACTTTTCGTACTTGAAAAACCTGGTTTAAAAAAAAAAAAAAAGGGTTTAATTAAACAACATTAAAAGTCAAAATATGTCAGTCACATTCCCTGAATTCCTATTTATACGAAACAAACAGTATAGTAGTGTATATTCTTGTAAAAACTAGCACCATGAAGGTCCACATGCAAAAATGATCACCTAAGAGAGCAGACCACAAGAAAGACTGAGGGACAGTCCCCTACACAGTAGGGGTCTTTACTGTTTGGTCTGCTGCCATCTGGTGGCAAAGCTGGGCAATGACGTCTATTGAGGAGCTATAAAGAGGGTTTCCAGAAGCATACCAAACCAGAAAACTTTATTTCAGAAATTTCTCCCAGAGATGTCCCTATTATTGCCTCATATAAAGCAGTTTAATAATAGTTGACTGGAATTACTGTTTACCTATTCTTTAAAATGACTGGTTATAAAACATTTTAATGCAACAGCTAAAACATGTACAACCCAAAATGTATGTGTTATACATTCAGAATGAACAGAACTTAAGCCAAAGAATAAGCTACAAATGTCATGCTCTGTAAGAATTAACACTACACAATAGCATAAGTAGTTCTTAAACTTATTTCTAACCAAGTTGTTATCCAAGTTCTGTCTTTTGATAGACAATAAATAGGTATAAATTTTCTTGGGCCAAATGTGCAAGTAACGTCTTAAGTTAGAAAACCTTTGGCAAATCTATAAAACTATGAAAATTTCTTTAGTTTAATAGAAAGAAAATCAATTTGAATTAAGCCCTCAGTAAGAGACAGTAAATTAATGTGTCAAGTCTCCTGAAAGTAAAGAGAGTTTTTTTTTTTAAGAGGATACTTACAGATAATAACATTTGGCCAATAACAGATTTTGCCTGACACAATTGTCTATTCACCAAATATTTACAGAGTGCCTATTATATGCCAGGCTTTTTTTTACATGTGTGGTAGTAGCAAGAGGAGGAAAAACTTCATACATCCTTCAAATCACACTAGGAAAATGGTCATATCTTTGGCTGATGGCTAATAAAGACAACTTACAGAGGAGTGCTGGAATCAGGCTGTAAAACTCAATCTACCCAACACAGACAACAGCTCTTTCTTCAAAAATTACTTCCTACCTTTCCATAGCCCCCTTTACCAAGTACCCGAAGTAGCTCAAAACATTCTGGTCTGATTTTTTCTGGCCCTCTGTTCACACTAGTTTCTGAGATTTCAAATTTTTCACAATGTTCCATGCCACTGGGGAGAAAAGCAAAACCAAAAGTAAATTTGCAGAATGTTAAATTATCTTCAGCATATTGTTAGAAAGAGGAGAAAGAAAAAATATAATCCAATTAAATAAAAGAAAAAGTAGATCACAATAAATTTAGTACCTGTGCTCCAAGTAAACTCATGATTCAATGATGTAGCAGATTAAGATTAAGGTGGCCTGAGTGGTGTTTGCATATCTGCCTGTTCACAGAATGTGTTATCATTCTTTTTTTCCACAAGCATAAAATGTTCCCAAACTTAGGCAAATTAGAACGAGTTTATTAAGTTGACAATAGAAAACAGTCTCCTAGTTACTCAAATTTAGTTCATTCTAAGTATCTTTGAGATTATGTATTATCCCATCTTACATGGCAATTTCAGCAGAAAATCTGGTGCTTTCTAAACATACTCAATTATTTCAAGTCTTTATGATACAAATATTCTTGCTAATAAAACTTATCTATGTCTGCGATTAGCTTTAGTTAAAGACTCCAAAAAGGGTGACAATTTCCTCTGTCACTTAAATGCTTTCTTACTGTAAGAGTGATCTTCTCATATTTCCTCAACCCAAAGCCTTTTTTTTTTTTAAATTTGGGGGTAGTAATCATGGGAGAATAGAAGGGCTGTGTATGCACAGGGAGACAGCTCAGGAGTGCATGGAGGGAAGGACACAGGAAAGAGGTAACTATGGGGAGGAAGTGGGAGGGGTGCTGCTGCATTATGGGAAATTGTAGTCAACATCATGAGAGAAAGTGTATGTGAACTGCTGTATGGAAAGTGAATTTGCTCTGTAAACTTTCACCCAAATCACACACACAAATAAAATAACAACAAAACTTGGGGGTAGAGAGCAGATTCATCACCATACTTACCTAACAGAGCTTGCCTAAAATGGACTTAACATTATGTGAATCTCTGTTTGAATAATGTTAAAAGCAAAACAAGAAGCATTTGAACTTTGGTGTCATTTTTTAAATCTTATTTTTAAGAAAGGTTGGAAATGTAGTTTTCTATATTGTTGTTAGCTAATGTCAAGTAGGCCCTCATCTCATGAAGACCCCATGCACACAGGATCAGACCACAGTGATCCATGGGGTTTTTACTGGTTAATTTTTCAGATTTTCTAGCCTGTCTTAGTCTTAGTGCTCTGCTGAAACCTGATCAGCCTCATAGCAACATGGAAGCCTCCACTGACAAATGAGTGGTGGCCGCACTTGAGGTATACTGGCCAAGAACTGAATTTGGGTCTTCCTCCTGGAAAGGTCTTCCTCACGAAAATCCTACCACTGAACAACCACTGCCTCCAGTTCTCTACATTAAACAAGTAAAAATTCCTAATATATTCAGACTCCTATTTTGTATACTCTGAATTTGTATGAATATATTTTTCTTAAAATCCACAAATGATCCCAAACTCTGGATGTGTCACACTGATCAGATTTTGGTACCAAACTCAACAAATCAAGTCTATAAATATGACTCAGTATTTAAGAAAAGGTGATTGGAATCACACGAGGATTATGAACTGATGCTGACATAATCTAGTTTGTAAAAAAAAAACCAGCATAATGAAAATCTTTTCACATAAACTTACAGTTCATATGGTCCAACTCCCCCATGATCCATGCTTTCGTTTAACTGACCCTGAAAAACATTTTAAAGTTTTAAAAATCAATAGTTTCATAAAACATAAAGTTTAATGTTTTGCCCCATAACTGAAGGGGAATGAATGAAATAAACCAGCTTAAAATTCTCTATACTTTGTTGTTGTTGTTATGTGCCGTTGAGTTGGCCCCGACTCATAGCGACCCCTCCTTGGGTTTCCGAGGCAGTATCACTACGGAAGTAGGATTGCCCAACCTTCTCTATACTTTAGTAACAGGCAAATATTGTGATGAACAAAATAAGGTACACAAACAGTACTATGACAACTGAGCTACAGATACTACTCATCAATGATCTGCATACAAAGCCAGGTGATTTTTCCTTCAAAAATACTTATCTATTCAAAAAATGTATTTTTTTTTTTTTTGCATTATAAAACTAAAGGCATTACTAAGCTAAAGGCAGTTACAAAACTAAATGATTTACATAAGTGCTATTCTGATATGCTTCTGATACAGAAACTAACAAAATGCTATGAACGAAGCCTAAGGTAATGACAATCAGGCTAAGATGCTATAGTGTATGATGTAACTTATCAAGACAAAATCATTCAGCCACAGTCTCAAATAGTTAGGTGTGCTGGTGAAACATTTATTCTGACCACAGACTAAATGGGTACAAAATTAATTAACCTTCTATACAATGGCAATGAACAATTGGAAAATAAAATTAAGATAGCAATTCCATTCACAATAGCATCAAAAGGAATAAAATACTTAGGGATAAATTTAACAAAAGAAGTACAAGATGTATACTGAAAACTATAAAACATTGCTGAAAGAAATTATAGAAAACCTAAATAAATGGAAAGATATTCCATGTTAATGGATCAGAAAACTTAATATTGTTAAGATGGCAATACAACCCAAATTGGTATACTGATTCAAAGCAACCTAACACAATTCCAGGTTCCTTTCTTACACTAAGTGGCAAGCTGACCCTAAAATTCATACAGTACAAAGTACAAAGAATCCAAAACAATCTTAAGAAAGAAGAACAAAGTTGAAAGACACACTTCCCAATTTCAAAACTTAGCACAAAGTCACAGCAATTAAGACAGTGTGGTACTAGCATAAGGACAGACATACAGATCAATGAAGTAGAACTAAAAGGCCAGAAATAAACCCTTACCTTTCATTAAACTGATTTTAGACAAAATGCCGAGAAAATTAAAATGGAAGAAGAGTCTTTCAATAAATGACACCAGGACAATTAGATATCCACATGCAAAAAACCTAATTTAATTTGGACTCCTACCTCACAAAAATTAACTCAAAATGCATTATAGACCCAAAAGTAAGAGCTAAGACTATTAAAGTCTTAGAAGAAAACAGGAGTAAATCTTTATGATCTTTAGGTAGGCAATGATTTCTTAGACATAACACCAAAAGAAGAAATGATTAAAAAATGGACAAATCAGACTTAATCAAAATTTTAAACTTTCACATTTCAAAAGATACCATCAAGGAAGTGAAAAGACACCCAACAGAAAAGGAATATATTAAGAACCACTACAACTCAGTAATAAAAAGATAAATAATCCAACTTAAAAAAAAAAAAAAAAGTGGGTAAAGGATTTGAATAGACCTTTCTTCAAAGAAGATAAACAAATGGCCCATAAGCGCATGAAAAATGCTCACATCATTGGTCATTAGTGAAATGCAAACCAAAGCACACTGAGATACTACTTCACACCCACTCCAAAACTCATTGCTATCAAGTGGGATCTAACTCATAGCGACCCCTCCTTGGGTTTCTGAGGTGGTATCACTACCGCCTTTTGGGTAGTGATTCTATTGGGAAGTAGAGTGCCCAATCTTCCTTCTGAGCAGTGGCTGGTGGGTGTAGGATGGCTATAATAAAAACAAATTTGGTGAAGATGTGGAGAAATGGAATCCTCATATACTGCTGGCAGAAATGTAAAATGGTGCAATCACCATTTAGTTTGAGTTTCTTAAGATATTACACAGAGTCACCCTATGACCTAACAAATCTACCCCTAGGAGATCTACCCAAGATAAATGAAGATACTTTTTCTAGAGACTTGGATATGAATGTTTATAGCAGGATTATTCTCAACAGTAAAAAAGTAGAAAACAACCCAAATGAGTATGAACTGGCAAATGGATAAACAAAATGTGGCATATTTATCAATGGAATACTATTTGGTCATAAAAAGGAATGACGTGCTGATAAATGCTATAACACAGATGATCCTCAAACACACTATGATAGGTAACCTCAAAGAAAAATGATAAACCTTCACATCACAATAAAAAAGAGGACAAGCACAAATATTCAGCATATACTAAAACAACAGCAACAAAGGAAA
>NW_006921783.1:1524766-1542716 GCF_000298275.1 Orycteropus afer afer | reverse complement strand
AGTGGGAGGGGAGCTGTTGCATTGTGGTAAACTGTGGTCAATCACATAAGACCAAGAATATGTGAACTGCTGTATGGAAAGTGAATTTGCTCTGTAAATCTTCACCCAAATCACAATTTAAAAAAAAAGAAAAACACTATGGGTAAGTGAAAGAAGCCAGAGACACAAAAGGCCACCTATCATATGATTCTATTTTTATGAAATGTCCATAAAAGACAAATCTAGAGAGGTAAGAAGTAGACTAGTGGGTACCTAGAACTAGGGGCAAGAATAAGGAGGATCTGTAAATGGGCCCTAGGTTTCTTTCTAAAAAAACAAACTCCCTGCCGAAGAGTCGGATCCGACTCATAGCGACCCCTCCTTAGGTTGCTGAGGCGGTATCACTACAGAAGTAGATTGCCCAACCTTTCTTCCAAGGAGTGGCTGGTGTGTTTGAACCACCAGCCTTCTGGTTAGCAGTCAAAAGCCTTAGGTACTATGCTACCAGAGCTCCCAGGTTTCTTTTTAGGGTAACAGAAATGTTCTAAAATTAAAGTGTGTTGTTTGCATAACTCGGTAAATATACTAAAAGTCACTGAATAGGTAAAATAAAAATAACTTGGGAACAGAAATTCAGAGTTATTAACAATATAGAGCTCTACATGAACATTCTTCTCTGTATTCTGACTATGAATTGTTTCAATTTATTGCTGTAGTTGCATGCTATTGAGTCAGAATGACTCATAGTGACCCCATGTGACAGAGTAGAACTGCCCAATAGGGTTGTTGTGGTGGTGGGTTTTTTTTTTCCTTTGGCTATAATTATGGAAGTAGTGCCAAGTCTTTCCCTCACAGAGCCAGGTGTTGGGTGGGTTCAAACTGCCAACCTTTTGGTTAACAGACAAGGGCTTAACCCTTGAACCACCAACACTCCTTCTTTCAGTTTATACAAAAAGGATTTCACTTAATTGAAAATAAACTCTTAACAACTTAGATGGAAGTTTTTGAGCAATTTGTGTCAAAC
Source organism: Orycteropus afer afer (assembly GCF_000298275.1). Classification (NCBI taxonomy): domain Eukaryota; kingdom Metazoa; phylum Chordata; class Mammalia; order Tubulidentata; family Orycteropodidae; genus Orycteropus; species Orycteropus afer. Next base: position 1,541,713 of record NW_006921783.1, on the reverse strand, counting down.
ACTTTAGAGGAATAAAGACATTCAAGTGAACACATCTTTCTTCAAAGGTACCAGTACACAAACGTGAGTAATCAACACAGTGGCACTGAGGAAAAGGAAGATACAGAGAGGTAAACAAGAAGTACAGACAAAAAGAGAAACCATTTTACATATATGATACTACATTGTCCAAATATATAACAGAACTAAAAGGGGCAAAGTTATGATAACTTCTTGGCCACAGCCAACCACCCTGAGGAAGCGAGTAGTTGGACCTATGGGCTCAGGACCATGGTCGCAGGGGATATGAAGCTCACCTGGCATAACATACTACACAAAAACACTGTTCCACATTCTACTTTGGTGAGTAGCAACTGGAGTCTTAAAAGCTTGCAAGTGGCCATCTAAGATGCAACAATGGGTCATTCCTCATCCAGAGCAAAGAATGAAGAAAACCAACGACACCTGGAAACAATTAGTCCAAGGGACTAGTAAACCATGCAGTCTTCAGCATGAGACCAGAAAAACTAGATGGTGCCCAGCTACCACTGTCAGTCAGAAAGGGATCAGTGCTGGAGATCCTGGCTAGAGTGGGAGAACAATATGGAACAAAACTCAAAATTATTTAAAAAAAAAAAAAAAAGACTAGGTTTACTGGTCTGACACATCCTAGTGAGACCCCCAAGACTATGGCTCCTATTTACCCTTCAGGTCTGGAACTGAACTTGGAACTCAGTCCTGTGGCTTCCACCCAAACAACAGACAGGCATATGTGGTGATTTTTTTTTTTTTTTTCAAATTTTTATTGTGATTTGGGTGAAAGTTTACAGAGCAAATTCATTTTCCATACAGCAGTTCATACACACTTTGTCTCATGGCATTGACCGCAATTTCCCACATTGTAACAGCTCTCTTCCCACTTCCTCCCCATAGTTACCTCTTCCCTGTGTGTTTACCTCCCATGTACTCCTGTCCCCCCCAGTGGTCTCTCTTGTGCATACAGTGCCTTTCTGTTCTCCCATGATTGATCACTCGAAGTAGGGTATCTACCTGATGTAAATGTTCAGCCCATGTGCTGGTGTTTCATTTGGCTGGAAGCCACAGGAGGGATTTCAATTTCAGACCTGAAGGGAAGCCAGAGGTCATCGTCTCAGGGGCTTCACCAGGCTCTATCAGACCAGCAAACTTGGTCTTTTTTTTAATATAATTTTGAGTTTTGTTCCACATTTTTCTTCCACTCTATCTCCCACACAGATCCCCCTCCAAGTGGTTGACAGTGGTAGCCAGGCATCACCTAGTTCTTCTGATTTCATGGTCATACAGGTTTGAGGATCGCACGGTCTACCAGTCCCTTGGACTAACTGTTTCTATGCATCTTTGCTGTGGACAAGGAGAGACCCATTGTTGCATCTATATGGCTGCTTGCAAGCTTTTACGATCCATACAGGGTGAACATTTACATCAGGAAGATACACATCTTAGAACAATTAGTCATGAGAGAACAGAAAGGTATTGTTTGTACAGGGAAATATCTCAGGGGGTAGGAATGCATATGAAAGGACACAGGGAAGAGGTAACTAACTACTGGGAGGAAGTGGGAAGAGAGCTGTTACATTGTAGGGAATTGCAGTCAATGTTATAAGACAAAATGTATGAACTGCTGTATGGAAAATGAATTTGCTCTGTAAACTTCCACACAAATTACAATACAAATTTAAAAAAAAAAATAGTTACCAGTACACAGCTGAGACATATAATGAAAACTGATAGTATTCTTACAGAACAGATGCTCAAATGCAAAAAAAAAAAAAAAAAGTAAACTCCCTACTGGACAATTCAGTCATAAATTGCTCATGGTGTCCAAATGATGTCTAACACCAAGTATATGTATGTTTCATAATTAGACTGAGGCATACAGATGGCCATATAGGGGAAACAATTCTTACAGTTTCAACTTGATACAGTTTCCTGTGTGTGTATGGGTATATATAGGGTAGAGGTGGGATTATAGTTAAAGATTTTTTGTCTCTGTTGTTTCATATAATCTCCTACAATGGCTTTACTTTAAATATAAAAGACTAACTTCTTTCAGAAATGATAAAGCTGGTTATTACATAAATGTTTCTTCTTTTAGTTTTACTTAATCCTAAATTAAAGACCACAGAGTAGTTAACACTGAACCATGGCTTTGGAGTCACCTCACAATATATACCCTGTGGCTATGTTTCATTTCCGGAGCTGGCCTGGCCTGTATTACCACCTGCATCTGTGTTTTTAACTTCCTATAGTTATCTCGTGGAGCAAAACCATTTGCCACACAATTCTTTTCTGCTGTTCAGTAATGTTACCTTTAGAATAATCTCACACCAGAAGCATCAAGCTAACATAATAACATACACTGATCACTCTCTCACATGAAAGCAAACTTTTTTCTGCCACCTTAAGTATCACTATCTATCTAATGTTTTCTGTTTTTGGTGTGCCACTACAACTGACAAAGTCAAATCCTGCTCACTTTAGGTAGTATACAAGATATACTGCTTCAAACTAGCCCACCAGAGAGACTATTTGCAATTTTAAATTAAAAAATATACATAAATTCAAGTTAATATGCCTGAAGTCCCAATGAAAGAGATCAATGTCAGAAAAAAATTAAATTACTTATCCTATAATGGATGAAATTTTCCTTAATCAAGATATTCATTAAATCAATTTATCTACTTACCTGGCTGTTCACAGATGTTTCCCTAATTCAGAAGAATTGGGAGAAAGGAGTAAAACTTTTCCAAAATCTTAGACAAGTTGACAATAGCGCCTGTTCAGGTTAGATAAGAAATTTAGGGGGCAGTGATATTATGTGAATGATGACATATGAACAATTTGAAAAAGGAGGGTGAGAATGGTTGTACAACTTGAAGAATATAATCAATGTCACAGAATTGTACATGTAGAAATTGTTGAATTGGTATAGGTCCTGCTGTGTATATTCTCAATGACAAAAAAAATTTAATTAAAAAAAATTGCTGCTTTATGGTAAGTATATGTTATAAGGGAAGATAAGTACTGATGTTTTTCTATAATTTTTCATAATCATTAATATTTTAATATATACTATGTATACGTATAGCTCTGGTAGCATAGTGGCTAAGACACTTGCCTGCTAACCAGACGGCTGGCGGTTCAAACCCACCAGCCACTCCTCGGAAGGAAGGTGGGACAATCCTACTTCCGTAGTGATACTGCCTCGGAAACCCAAGGAGGGGTCGCTATGAGTCGGGGCCGACTCGAAGGCATATAACAACAACAACAACAACATGTATATAGCACTTTGTTTGCAAAAGTACTAAAAATGTTAAACATTTTGCACAAAAACATGATGTTCCAGTATGAACTTTGTACAGTAAGCCTGTCACTATTTCAAATTTTGAATTAGCAGAGTTAAACTTAAGGATTTTTTTTTTTTTAATTGGGTAAAGTTTTCTGGGAGCTGGTAGCATACTGGCTAAGACACTTGCCTACTAACCAGACGGTTGGCGGTTCAAACCCACCAGCCACTCCTCGGAAGGAAGGTTGGGCAATCCTACTTCCGTAGTGATACTGCCTCGGAAACCCAAGGAGGGGTCGCTATGAGTCGGGTTTGACTCGACGGCACATAACAACAACAACAACAGTTTTCTACTCCTCTTAACTTTGTGCCTCCATAGAAAGCAGAGAAGCTTCTGATATTTTCACAATCTGATGAAATTCCCTACAGGAAAACTTTCCCTTAGTTTCAACTCGTTGCCCCCAAATAATGATGCCATCACCACTGACACTAAAAAAAACAAACAGGAAAAAAAAAAAAAACCAACCAACCAAAAATCCTTTTACTCGTTAGTTATTTTTATTGTGATTTGGGTAAAAATTTACAGAGCAAATTCATTTTCCATATAGCAGTTTATACACATTTTGTCTCATGACATTGACTGCAATTCCCCACAATGTAACAGCTCTCTTCCCACTTCCTCCCCATAGTTACTACCTCTTCCCTATGTCCTTCCCTTCCAAGCATTCCCACCCCCACCCCCACCCCAGCTGTCTCCCTGTGCATACACTGCCCTCTGTTCTCCCATGATTGACTGCTCCAAGTAGTATATCTACCTGATACAAATGTTCAGCCTATATGCCTGTCTATTATTTGGCTGGAAGCCACAGGAGTATATTCAATTCCATACCTTAAGGGTAGCTAGGGGCCATAGTCTCAGGGGTCTCACCAGGCTCTGTCAGACCAGGAAACCTGGTCGTTTTTAATGATTTTAAGTTTTGTTCCACATTGTTCTCCCACTCTATTCAGGATCTCCTATACTGATCCCCCCTCTGAGTGTCTGACAGTGGTAGCTGGCCCCATCCAATTCTTCTGGTCTCATGGTCATATAGGCTGAGGATCACATCATCTACCAGGCCCTTGGACTAATTATTGCCATGCGTCTTTGGTTTTCTTCATTATTCTTTGCTCTGGATGAAGAGAGACCCTTTTTTGCATCTAGATGGCCACTTGCAACCTTTTAAGATCCCAGGGGCTGCTCAACAACAAAGGATGCAGAACAATGTTTTTGTGGAGCATGTTATGCCAACTGAGTTTGATGTCCCCTGTGACCATGGTCCTGAACACACAGGTCCAACTATTTGCTCCCTCTGGGTAGCTGGCTATGGCCAAGAAGTCACCACAACCTTGTCCCTTGTCAGCTATGTACCTGGACATTCTTACAGCACATACAAATATGCTTGTAGAAACATTGTCTGCCAACCCTATACATGGTCACAGGCACACTACCACCTGCCTAGACATTCCTGACTGTTGAGCCTATCCACCCATTGATCAATGTTTGCCATCGCTGACAACATAGTACTGTATATGCAAAAGGGTTCATCTTTGTTGTCTGTACCTTCCAGGCTATGTCTTCCTCTTCCTCAATGCCGCCTACTCATTAGTTTTAATATACTCCTTTTATGCATTTAGTCAGGATCCTTTATTAGTAAAACAGCAGGATTCAATTTTATCCTTAAGTGTATCAGTTCAGTTTTCTCATCTTTTACTCTCTGAAGAATTAACTACATTAAGTAAATACATTATATGTACCAATAAGGATTCATTCGCTCAGTGTAACATAGCTAGAAAGGTATAAATCTCCAAATAGGAATATAATGCTTTCTGGTGGAAAAAAAAAACCAAAAAATTCTACATACATATTTGTACATGCTGTAAGAATGTCCACATAACTAAAACTAACAGGGGCCAAAGTTGTGATACTTCCTAGGCACAGTCAACCACCATGATGGAGCAAGTTGTCACACCTGTGGGCTCAGGACCATGGTCACAGGAGATATCGTGCTCAATTGGCGTAACATACTACACCAAACTCAGGAGGAAGATGGGCAATCTACTTCCGCAGTGATACTGTCTCGGAAACCCAAGGAGGGGTTGCTATGAGTTGGGCTGACTCAATGGCAAATAACAACAACCACACCAAAACACGGGAGCTCTGGTAGCATAGTGCCAAGGCACTTGACTGCTAACCAGGAGGCTGGCGGTTCAAACCCACCAGCCACTCCTCGGAAGGAAGGTTGGGCAATCCTACTTCCGTCCGTAGTGATAACTGCCTCGGAAACCCAAGGAGGGGTCGCTAGGAGTCGGGGGCCGACTCTATGGCAAATAACAACAACAACAACAACACCAAAACACTGTTCTACATCCTACTTTGATGAGTAGTGACTGGGGTCTTCAAAGCTTGCAAGCAGCCATTTAGATGCAACAATAGGTCACACCTCGTCCAAAGCAAAGAATGAAGAAAACCAAAGATGCATAGCAACAATCAGGCCAAGGGACTAGTGGACCGTATGAACCTGAGCCTTATGACCATGAGACTAGAAGAATTAGATGGTGCCCAGCTACCACTGTGAATCACTTAGAAAAGGATCAGTGCAGGAGATCCTGGATAGAGTAAGAGAACAATGTGGAACAAAACTCAAAATCACTTAGAAAAAAAAAGGGCACCCAGTTTGCTGTTCTGATAGAGCCTGGTGGAACCACTGAGACTATGGCCCCTAGCTGCCCTTAAGGTCTGGAATTGAACCCACACCTGTGGCTTCCAGCCAAGCAAAAGACAGGCATAGGAGTTGAACATTTGCCTGAGGTAGATACACTCCTGGGAGAGAACAATCATGGGAGAAAGAAGGGCTGTTTATGTACAGGGAGACAGCTCAGAGGGCAGGGGAGCATGGAGGGATGGACAAAGGGAAGGGAAGAAGTGACTGTCGGGAGGAAGTGGGAGGGGAGCTGTTGTATTGTGGTGAATTGTGGTCAATATTATGAGACAAAGTGTATGTGAACTGCTGTATGGAAAGTGAATTTGCACTGTAAATTTTCACCCAAATCATAATTAAAAAAAAAAAAAGAATCCTATTAAAGTTTATAGAAATGCATAAAAAAACAAAAAATTCACAAATGACAAGAAAATAGATTTTATAAGAAACTAAACTTTTATTATTTTCAATTTTTTAATTTTTAGAGTAATCTAGATGTCACCAATTCTCCTTAGGTTGCCACCCCAATTCCATCCCAACCTCATGCACCTTGAGGCACTTCTTAGAATAGCCAACCAGAAGAAACAATTTCAACTCCCAAAGCATTGCTAAGTAAAATATATTTTACTGAAGGGTTCTTCCTCAAAACCCTAAGGTGGTGTAAATGGTTCACAACCTTGGCTGCTGTCAGATGCCTTGAAAGAAAGGCCTGGCAACCTACTTCCAAAAAATTAGCCACTGAAAACTCTATGCTGCATAGTTCTACTCTGATACTCATGGAGTCAGCACAAGTCAGAATTTACTCAATGTCTGAGTCAAGTTTGGTTGGCACTTTCCCCAAATTCCTCTTCCCAGGGTAACTATGATATTTCTTTCTCTTTCTTATTCCTAACAATTTCTGGGACCACCTCTTCCACATCCTGTCAAAATCCTACTTTGCTTGTAGCCAGCAAAATAAAAGCCCAGGAGAAGGCAAAAATTGGTACCTTCTGTTCTGAAGCACATCTCAAAGAGATCCCAGTTTATAACAAGACTCTAAACACAGTGCTGTACTTTCAATAGAAGATAAACTCATTGTCTGGAAATTCTATCATTTTAACTGATGATGATATAAAGCACCCTCCCTATCTACTTTTCTCCCTGCCCTGGTCCAAGATCATTACCATATGGAGCCACTATAACTGGTAACAGTATGGTGCATGTAATGAAACTTGGGGCAGGAAAAAAAAAAAAAGATGCAGGGTTACCAGGATTAAGACCCAAACCTAAACCCAAACCCACCGCCATTGAGTCGATGCTAACTCATAGCAACCCTACAGGATAGAGTAGAAGTGCTTCCATAGGGTTTCCAAGGCTATAAGTCTTTATGAAAAGTAGACTGTCTCATCTTTTTCCCACAAAGTGGCTGGTAGGTTCACACCGAAGACCTGTTGATCAGCAGCTGAATCCCTCAGCCACTGTACCAAAAGCTCGTGAGTATTAAGAAAGTAATCTCATATTTGTTTAAAATTGTTATTTAGTGTACCAGTGTTCACTTAATAAACGGAATTCCACACTCAGACATGTTTTAAAAGCACACACCTTATTACCCACATTCTATACTGTATGTTTTTTTATTTGGACTCATTTGATTTTGAAAAGTATATTATTATTTTAGTTCATTTAGTTTCTTAATCTAAGTTCTTTATATACAGCATGGAAATCTTTTAACAAATATGCTGCAATTCATTGGCACAAGAGGAAAACTGTAGGTGGGGAAAGGGAAGGGAAGCCCCTTATGTAGTTCAAACGTGCAAACATATGACGTCAGTCATTAAACCATGTACTCATTAGACAGTAGAATTTAGAACTTAAATTACCACCAGGTTATTGCAGATTATCATCAGCAATGATTTTGTATGACAACATCATTTTTTAACTTCAGGTGCAATTTATGATTTTTCAGTAAATTCATCTTGAAAAATGCGTGATATTTCATAAGCAATAACAAACTATTAAGACAGCAAAGGTAAAACCGAGCTATGCATTAGGAAACACAATTCTAAATTTAGCATCCTAAATTACAGCAAAAAAAAAACCTCACACCACCATTCACAAGTCTCAATTCAAGCAACTTATTTTTGGCAAGCCAAATCACAGCTGTCAACAGTGGATTTTTTCCACTAAAATTACATAAATTATTTTGAAAAATAGACATTTTCATCTAGGAGAAAACTAAATTACAAATGCCGTGTGTCGTTACAAATGATTTTACAAAAAGTCACACGGAAGGGGGTTTAAAAATAAAAAAAAAAAAAAAGCAAACAAACAAACCCTGGAAGATGCAGCAGAGCCCCCTTGCTCCCGAAATAAAACTCCTGGTGGCTGTAACAGCAGCGGCAGCGCTACTCCCGACAGAAGTTTTCAGCTGTCACTTCTAACAGCTGAGCGCTTCCTAGGAGAGAAGCGACAGGCCGAGAAGAGAGGTGGTTGTGGGAGGTCTGAGGATTTAATATCTGAAATTTTACACTCGAAGAGAAACCTTTCCACACTTCACCTGCACTTACGCGACACCTAACAAGCGCAGCCTCCCTCCCCACAACATACGCTCACACCACCCACGCCCCGCCACACTCAAGTCCAACAGCTCGAGGAATTGAACACGCGTCCTTCCTAGTTCCCTCTACAAACAGAATGCTTGGGGCTGTGCTTATCTGGGGTTGGGGGCGCAACGCACCTGCGAGCCCCTCAGCGGCCTCACGCCTAGAGCCAGGTCAGCCCCGCCCGGCTTCCCCGTCTTAGGTTGCGCGGGGCGCCCTAGTCTCTCCTGGCGATTACTCGCGCCCCCCTGGGTCTCCGCGCTCTCGGACACGCCCGGCTTCCTGGGCCCTAGCCGCCGCCCCAGCCCTGTCACCTCGGGCCCCCCGAGACCCGGGCCTCACCCCCTCCTCCAGCTCATCCTCAGAGCCCGCGTCCTCTGGCTGGTCCAGGTCTATGTCAAACACTCCTGCCATGTCCTCAGCTTCCCTGTCTCGGACGTCAGGCGCTGGGTAAAAGCCGTCCCGCCTCCGTCGTCGCCTCATGGGCCCGGACCCGCCGCAACCACCGCCGCCGCTACCGCCATCACCGGCTGCTTAGGCTTAGTGCGACTGCGCCTAGGCCTTAGACTGGCTCCGCAAGTTCAGGACTAGAGCATGCGTACAGGGTCCGGTGAAGCCGAACTGCGGCCAGTGGACATGCGTAGAACTATCACCAGGCTCAAGGTACTGGCTGAAACATGCGCAGAACACCAGACGAAGCCTCGGGTGGAAGCCGGATCATGCGCATTGTCAGCTTAAGCTTTTGATGGACAGTGAGCATGCGTACCATACCCGAAGTTGATAAATTGAAATTGAACATGCGTAATTAACCTTTCTGAATAGGAAGAAACACACAGACGCGCGCACGCATACACACACCACACTACCCATCCGCAAAATGCTTTTTCTGTGGAGCATGCGCCTTCGTTCTCGGCAGTTTTGTGTCGTTTAAGGAGAGCATGCGTATAACGAGAGGTTGGCCCTCTGAAGTTTGAACAAGACAGAAAAGACTGGTACCGAGGCTGTCAGTGAGTGGATTTATTTTAATAAGGGGTTCCTGGGAAAGGGAGAATTTTGGTTTTGCTCTTTACTAATCTGGTGGCCTTGGGAAGTCACAAAATCTTCCGGACCCTCGGTTTCCTTATTTAAAAGTGGATAATACTTACTTTCTAGGATTGCTTGAAAATTTAAAGTACAGAGCCTGGCTCACAAACCGCTGCTTATTTCCATTGCTGCATACACCTGGTGTGAGATCTATATAAAAAGTGATCTGTTATGGTTATTAAGCATAATGAAGACCTGATCTGCTATTTTATCTGGTCTTCTGCATTCTCCGAGCTCCACCTTTCTTCCTATCTTACTGGAGCTCAACACGGAGTGCTATTGTAGTTACCAGGCCAGAAAGGAGGTTGGTGAAAGGTGAGAAAATCATTATTTAGAGGAGAGAATATTAAATGCGTTGTTGCTCAGGTAAGTTCTGTGTTCTGTGTGTCTATGCGGTGTGAAGTGTGTATTAATAATTCCTTCAGTCAGCATTTATTTTGTTGTAAATGGATACTGAGGAAAATAGTGAATATGAATCTGATTGTGGAAGTGTGTATGAATGTATTTGGGAGCAGTAAGTTACAAATCACAAAACCATAAAGAAAATGAGAACTTCCTTGAATGACTGGCACCTTAGATCTGCAACATTGTACATACATGGCATTTTTAAATTTTTTTTTATTGAGGTATAATTAATATATATAGCATATTATTTGTTCTTTTACTTATACAGTGCTTCTCAAGGCCTATATTTTCCTATTGCAGGTTTCTCACTTTTTTGATAGCTCAGCATGTCAATAGTAACAGTGCAACTTGGTCAGTGTGGCAATCAGATTGGTTTTGAAGTGTTTGATACTTTATTTAGTGACTCGCACTGTTCCCAGGGACTCTGCTCTAAGAAAGAGAATGAAGCATATCAAACATCTTGCAAAGAAAGATTCTTCAATGAGCAAGAAAATGGAGGTATGTGTGTGGTCCTTGGTTCTCTTCTTTACTCTGAGGTAACCTCTTCCAAGACTCCCATTCCAGAACTTCATCCTGTAACTTTTCCTATTCTGGCTATCATTCTACTTCATCCAAATTTTTTAAATTCTAGTCTCTTCCAATTTCTCTTCATTGGCCATGCCTGAACTGGTTCAAAGCCCTGCCTCAAGACTCAACACCTCTACCTCCAAGGGTATTCCTTATCTTTCTCTTATTGCCATTCTACCATCAAACATCAAGATCTGCATTTTCTTTTTTTTTTTGTTTTGGCCTCCTATATATCTCTTGAAACTTTTTTTTGTAATTATTTATTTATTTTTATCTTCACTGTCATTGACTTAGTTCAGGCTCTTGTCCTCTCTCACCTGGATTATTTCAAGATTCTCTTTCTGGGTTTTCCTATCTGGAGTCTTCTGTCTGTTAATGTCTGTCCTTTACACTACTGTGTGCAATATGAAAAAAAAGACAGATATGACTATTTTTGCCCCTGCTTGAAAATATTTAGTGGATTCTCCTAAAAGATAAAGTTCCAAGCTTTATAGCATTTTGTACAAGAACGTTGAAGATCTGAGTGCTTCTACCTCCTTTCCAGCCCCTTTCATCACTTCTTCTACCCTCTCCATCTTTACACTTCAACAGTCCTGCCCATGGTATTTTATGCCTCTGAATATGCTGTTCTTTATGTGTTTTATCTCCCCCGATAGACCACAAGTCCTTCTAGGGCCAGTTGAATGTTGTCTTCATTTCTGTGTTCCAATCATAGTGTGTGGTACATTATAAACACTTGACAGGTATTTGTAGACCTGACCAAGGGATCATTTTACCCCACATTGATTTATCCTGCTTAGCAGAATTCTGGGCATTATGAACTATCTGCATATACCTGCTGCTGCCCACCTAGATTTCAAAGCAGGGTGACAGCTATATATTTTTTTCTGGACCCAGAAGTTTATGCTCTGAGTTAACCCAAATAAGAAATGTGAAATATTTTTTCTTTTGATTTTTTTCCCACTCAAGTTCTAGTTGCACGGGCTGTTCTTGTTGACATGGAACCAAAAGTCATCAATCAAACACTATCAAAGTCTGCCCACTCTGGACGATGGAAATATGATCAGTGTGCATGCTTCTGTCAAAAACAAGGTTCTGGAAACAACTGGGCATATGGGTAAGAAGAATTCTGTATAATTTGCAGTTTGGTTACAGCTACATATTTATTGATAATATTTATTGATAATAAATAATGTAGTTAAATTGTATAGTTGATATACTTGAAATTGCTACTTTAAAATTTAACCTTTGAATTCACCCAGAAAAACTCTCATTCTGTCTTTCTGCCTGTGCTTCAGGTACGGGTAATGATGAAACCAAAGACCTCTTGCAACAGGTTTTCCACCTTCTTCACTGTCATTCTGCTAATTAACTTACTGTCAATACATTATCTTCATCTGGCAAGTACTCTGGTTTATTGGGCAAGATCATTACAAGGCAGTAGATAGCTCTGGAGCTTTGCTGCACATTAGTGTTTCCTGGGGATCTTTGGAAAACCCCACTGCCTAAGGCTCACTCTAAGAGACTTTGATTTAACTGATTTGAGGTGAAGCCCAGTGCAGTGCAGTAAATTACTTAGTGGGGCTTTTCTACCCATAAGTCTTAATAAACTCCAAGGTGGGATTTGCTATGAGCAACTGAGGAGCTCCTGATTGCTAAAGTTGTCCACCTGGAGTATTTCTGTTGGGAGTGGCACAAAACAATGTTCTGGGAATTCCCACTCTCTCTCAGGTGCTTAGAATTCTGATGCTATGATTGGCTAGTTTGACCACTCTGCCAGGCTCAAAAGGAGGCCTCCTAGAGGCAGAACTCTCTCTGACTGCTGGTTGAGGAAGACGTGCTGCTGAAAGAGACACACGCTCCTGAGACACTCATTGCTGAGTGAGACACCGAGGGGCACGCACTGCTGGGAGAGAGACTGTGAGAGACTGTTGGCTGAGGGATGGTGGGCTGGAAGAGAGACTGAGTGTTTTTCCTGAACTTGAATTGTAGCCTGGTGCTTCCCTAATAAATCCCGTAACCTGTGAGTTCTGTGTGGCCACTGCAGTGAATTATCGAGCGCAGGAGAGAGGTGGTGGGTGCTTTGGGAGGAAGGACTGGAGGGAGGCAACATGTCTGGCCTCGCAGGAATAGGCCTAGGGTTATTGATAGTGACTCTGTCTTCCTTTTGTGGGGTTAGAGGAGGTCAGAACATGTGGCCTCCCTGCACTTTTTGCACCCAGGTGTTTGGACTTTTCAGAAGTCCCCAGGTAATTTTAATGTGCAGCAAAGTTGGAACCACTGCTTTAGGACTCTTGTTATGAATATCAAATATCATGTTGTACCACAGACTTGCAGAACTACCTGGTAATTGAAGGATCCAGGTAAATGAGCATCCCATGAAAGAGAATTTTCTTGTTGTTGTTGTAGTTATTTTGCCATCGAGTTGGCCCCGACTCATAGCGACCCCTCCTTGGGTTTCTGAGGCGGTATCACTATGGAAGTGAATTGTCCAACCTTCCTTCTGAGGAGTGGCTAGTGGGTTTGGAACCGCCAGCCTTCTGGTTAGCAGTCAAGTGCCTTAGGCACTACACTACCTATACCTAATAAATGCACTCTCTTTCTGTTAAACATATTTGTGTATTTCAAATTTTGTCAATTAGTATACCTATAATGAGAATTAGTTCACTTGCACAGCTTTGAAAAGCTCTATCTTATATCTTTCTCTGCATTGCATCTCTCTGGTCAATTTTAAAGGTGTTTGTATTTATCTCTTTTCATTGCATAGTTACTCTGTTCATGGACCCAGACATGAAGAATCTATAATGAATCTAATTCAGAAGGAAGTGGAGAAATGTGACTCTTTGAGTGGTTTTTTCATCATAATGAGTATGGCTGGGGGCACAGGATCAGGGCTAGGAGCCTTTATTACCCAGAATTTACAAGATCAGTACTCCAACTGTTTGAAAATGAATCAGGTTATATGGCCTTATGGAACTGGTGAGGTATGCACATATTAATTGCAAAATTATATTTTACATTCTGTCCAATTGAAATAAATGTGGGTAGGAAATTGATTCTCACCCTTTCTTTGGAATGTTAAGTTACCACTTCAGGAGTGATTATACAGACATGTACTTTCATGAGTACAATTCATTTAATTTTGCTTAAACTTTTCCAAATAAATAAGATATCCTTGTTTTTAAAATTTCCAAAGAAGACAATTGTGCATCTCCTCTCAAGAACCCACTCCTGGATTAGTTTCTCTGGCTACAGTATAAAAAGTAGGGACCTGTACCTCATGCCATGGTGCCATGTTCATGGTGCCATTGCCAACCTTCAGACTTTATTTTCTTTCCATGGGGAAGAAGTTTGAATATAGGCCAATTTCATGTAGAAGAATCAATAAAATGGAGGTGAGACAACTTACTATAGGAAATGAAGTAGGAAGGAAAACCCCCAGTTGCCATCAAGTGGATTCTGACTCACAGAGACACAATAGGACAGAGTAGAACTGCTCCATAGGGTTTCTTAGGCTACAAATCTTTATAGAAGGAGACTGTCACATCTTTCTTCCATGGAGCAGCTGGTGGGTTTGAACTGCTGACCCTCTGGTTAACAGCTGAATAGTTAACCATTAAGCTACCAGAGCTCCTTGTAGGAAGGGTGATAAATATAGTCAACATTCACTAAACCCTTACTTTGTATGAGGCACTGTTCTAACTGTTTTACTTGCATTATATCATTCATCTTTCCAACTCTTAGGAACCAGTATAATAATTATCCCCATCTTACCTGTAACATGGGGTCATTATGGCTCAGAATCAATTGGATGGCAATAGGTGGTTTTTGGTTTGGTTTGGTTTGGTTTTTTTAACAAATGAGGAAACTTAGTCACTTAGAAGTTAAATATATTGTCCAAGGTCATATAAACAGGTAGAAGGTGACAGAGCCAGTGTCTTGATGGATGAATTTTATCCTGAGTGCGTTCTTGAACCTGAATTTGACCTTGTTACTTCCTTAATAGGGAGCTATGGTGGCATAGTGCCAAAGGCACTTGACTGCTAACCAGAAGGCTGGCAGTTCAAACCCACCAGCCACTCCTTGGAAGGAAGGTTGGGCAATCTACTTACATAGTGATACTGCTTTGGAAACCCAAGGAGGGGTCGCTATGAGTCTGATCTGACTCGACAGCAGTGAGTTCAGTTTGTTTTTTTAACTTCCCTAATAAACCTCATAAAAGTGAGGAAAAAAAAGTGATAGAGCCAGAATGTGAGCAGGATGACTTTAGACTCTGTGCTCTTAACCACTATTCACTCCTGCCTTTGTTGTTTCTAATCTTTTTCACTTCAGGTTATTGTTCAGAACTACAACTCCATTTTGACCCTTTCTCACCTGTACCGATGTTCACATGCCCTCCTTTTTCATGAGAATGATGCTATCCATAAAATATGTTCAAAACTGATGAATATCAGACAAATCTCCTTTAAGGATATAAATCAAGTCCTTGCACATCAGCTGGGAAGTATGTTCCAGCCTACTTATTCTGTGGAAGGCTCATTTCACTATAGAAGAAATCCATTAGGTATGTGTCCCCTTGTCCTTTTATATATTATTTGTGAGAACATTTTATGTTTTAAAAGCCTGTGAGTTTATTCTTCTGTTTAGATTCTTTGTCATTTTTTTACATTAGATTATTTATCTTTTTATTTTTGCATTGTAAGAGTTCTTTATATATTCTGAGTTTTTACCAGTTGCCGTTGTTCTGACTCATAGTGATCCCATTCACTTCAGAGTAGAACTGTGTTCCATAGAGTTTTCAGTGGCTACTTTTTGGGAAATAGATTATCAAGCCTTTCTTCCAGGTACTTCTGGGTGGACTCAAACCTCCAACCTTCAGTTAGCAGCTGAGTTTGTTAACCATTTGCACCCTCCGGGGACTACATATTCTGGATACAACTCCCTTATCAGGTTTATGATTTGCAAAAAAAAAAAATGCTCTTAATTATACATCACAGGGTAACCTCAAGGAAAAATGATAAACCTTCACATCACAGTCATAAAGAGGACAAGCACAAATATTCAGCAAATACTAAAACAACAGCAACAAAGGAAATGATAACAATTTGTAAACATAATGAGCTCAGCACAGAAAATAATATGGAACAAAGAAACCAGGGAAACAACACATAACAAAATGACAGCAACCAATTCATACTTGTCAATAATTATACTGAATGTTAATGGATTAAATGCACCACTCAAGAGATGGACAGTTGCAAATTGGATAAGAAAACAAAATCCAGCGATATGCTATCTACAGGAGACACACCTTAGAGACAAAGTCAAAAATAGACTAAAAATCAAAGGTTGGAAAAAGATACATCAAGCAAATGGCAACCATAAAACAGCAGGAGTGGCAACATTAATTTCTGATCAAATTGACTTTAAGACAAAAACCACCATACAAGACAAGGAAGGACATATATAATGATTAAAGGATCAATTGAACAAGAAGATATAACCATAATTAATATCTATGGACCCAATGATTGTTGTTGTTATGTGCCATCAAGACGGCCCCGAATCATAGCAACCCCTCCTTGGGTTTCCAAGGCAGTATCACTATGGAAGTAGATTGCCCAACCTTCCTTCTGAGGAGTGGCTGGTGGGTATGAACTGCCAGCCTTCTGGTTAGCAGTCAAGTGCCTTAGGCACTATGCTACCAGAGCTCCTTGGACCCAATGAAAGAGCCCCAAAATACATAAATCAGACTTTAATGGAATTGAAAAGGCAAATAGATGACACCACAGTCATAGTAGGAGACTTTAATACACCACCTTCAATGAAAGATAGAACAACTGGAAAGAAACTCAACAAAGATACAGAAGAGCTGAACAATACAATCCACCAATTTGACCGTATAGAGATCTACAGAGCACTTCATCCAACAACAGCACAATATACGTTCTTTTCCAGTGCATATGGAACATTTTCCAGGATAGACCATATGTTAGGCCATAAAGCAAGCCTTCATAAATTTAAAAACATTGAAATACTGCAAAGCATTTTCTCAGATCACAATGCTATCAAATTAGAAATCAACAATAAGAAGATCAATGGGAAGGCGGGGCAAGATGGCGGAGTAGGCAGAAGGATTGCACAGACCCTCTTCAACAAAGAAAAGGGAAACCATTTAACATAGACACAGAAGATAATCTTGGACCCCTGAGCCTTGAAGGAAAGGATGCAGATTTGGACTAAACCCCAACTAGCAGAAGAATTTGCGTGA
>NW_006921783.1:1522533-1523176 GCF_000298275.1 Orycteropus afer afer | reverse complement strand
TTTAAATCAACATCTCCAACAATTAGAAAAAGAACAGCAAGAAAAGCCTACAGTCACCAGAAAAAAGGAAATAATCAAGATTCAAGCAGAAATCAATGCAACAGAAAATAGAAAGACAATAGAAAAAAATCAACAAGACCAGAAGTTGGCTTTTTGAAAAGACTAATAAAAATTGACAAATCACTGGCAAGTTTAACAAAGGAACAGAGAGAGAGAATACAAATAACATGAATAACAAATGAAACGGGTGACATCACAACAGAACCAACTGAAATAAAAAGGATAGTATCAGGATACTATGAAGAACCGTATTCCAACAAATTTGAAAATCTGGATGAAGTGGACAGATTTCTAGAAACACACCACTTACCTAAACTAACACAGACTGATGTGGAAAAGTTGAACAGGCCCATTGCAAAAGAAGAAATTGAACAAGTCATCAAAAAATTACCAACAAAGGAAAGTCCTGGCCTAGATGGTTTCACTGGAGAATTCTACCAAACATTCAGAGAAGAACTGACACCAATCCTACTCACACTATTCCAAACCATAGAAAAGGATGGAATCCTCCCTAACTCATTTTATGAAACAAGCATAACCTTGATACCAAAACCAGGCAAAGACATCACTCAAAAGGAAAACT
>NW_006921783.1:1502349-1521703 GCF_000298275.1 Orycteropus afer afer | reverse complement strand
AATGGAGAGAGACCGAAACCATTCCTCTTGTGAACAGGAACCAAACAAGGATGCCCTCTATCACCACTTCTATTCAACATTTTACTGGAAGTCCTAGCCAGGGAAATAAGGCAAGAAAGGGAAATCAAAGGCATTCAGATTGGCAAGGAAGAAGTCAAACTATCCCTATTTGCTGATGACATGATCCTATACCTAGAAAACCCAAGAGACTCAGTCAAAAATTACTGGAACTAATTGAGAGATTTAGCATCATGGCAGGATACAAGATCAACATCCAAAAATCAGTTGGATTCCAGCAAAGAGACTGTTGGAAAAGAAATAAGAAAATCAATACTATTTGCAATAATAGCTACTGTTCTGGTTATCTAGTGCCTCTCTGACAAGAATATACAACAAATGGGATGGCCTTAGCAAACAGGAGTTTATTCTTATAATTTGGAGGCTTTAAGTCCAAGTTCAAAGTGCCAGTCTCTAGGGGCTGGGTGAAATCCCCTCAACCTTGCGGTTCAGCTGTGCCTCCTGTTCCCGGCCCACTGGAGCTAGAGGCTTTCCTTCACTCAGACAGCTAATGGCTGCTGAGGGTAACAAACCCAAGGTTGACAAATAAAATGGCACAGTCCCAATGTTACCAAACCACACGGCAGGCCATTAACTCAAGTCCATTGTAAGTCCCAAGGTCGGCAGAGCATGGCAGGCTACCTGCAGGGTCCAAATGTGCCATAAACTAGAGCCATTTCCAGAGCTGCTACTTATATATGGGAAGCAAACCTGATCACAAAGGCAGCTATTCAGCTGCTCACCGTGGATCCCACCATGGAGTTGATTACCAGTCTCATCATGGGGAATACTATATCCAGCTGCCCAGCTACTCAACCAGGCCTAGCCAGGTTGACAAACAAACGTAACCGCCACAATTCCACCCCTTGTCAACTTGGTACCTGTGCAGATCTTCAGTGGGTGGTATCTGTACAGATCTCTTCACTAGGTGACTCCAGTTCCCTAGTTCCTGAGTGGTGACCTCACCCCCTTGGGCCCTGTTCCTCTCCCTCTTGGGCATGGCAGTCCTGCCCCCTCACTCTTGGGCAGAGACTATGGCTCCATCCCACTGGCTCACATGAACAAGCAGCTCCACACTCCAGAACCAAGTTGGTGATGGTCTAACTCTTTGAAACCTAGGGGGCTATGGTGGTTCCACCCCCAGAGGCCATGGTCCTACCCTTCAGGCTAAGGCAGCTCTGCTTCCCATTTCCTTGGTCTCTCCATTTCTGCCAATTAATGCCAAAGGCAACCCACTCAGCCAGAAATCTTCCTGCCACAAAAGTGCTCAGCTTTCTTGCTCCATGGGCCAGCCAACCTGCTACTCCATCTTATGCTGGTCTCTTCACCAATTAATGCCCGAAGGCAACCCACTCCGCCAGGAAGCCACCTACCCAACGGCACCTGGCTTTCTTCTCTGTGGGCTGGTAAGCCTGTTGCTGTTTAATGCCGGTCTCTGGGCTCTGCTACTGCCATCTTTCATGCTGGTCTCTCTGCCAGTCTCTTGGCTCTGTTACTGCTGTCTCTCATGCCGTATGCCAGGGTCTGTCTGCCAGGGTTTCAGGTCAAGGATGCACTCCACTCCTGTTTCCACATTTTAGGTATCTGTCAGAGCAGCACCCTACTCTCGGTACCAAATGTGTTAGACTGGGTTCTCTAGAGAAACAAAACCAGTAAAGTTTATATATAGAGAGAAAGGGAAATTTATCTTAAGAAAATGACACACACTTATAGAAGCTGGCAAGTCCCAAGTTCTTGGATCAAACATCAAGCTGGAGGCTTTTCCCGACTCATGCAGCTACAGGGCCTGAGGAGCTCAAGGTTGGCAGGCAGCATACTGGCTATTAACTCCAACAAGTGATGAATCCAAGATCTCCAGGCTGAATGATGGATTGTTTGCTCACGAACAGTTGTAGGCAGAATCCCGATCCACAGAAGAGTGTTTCTTTTCCCAGGATGTCGATAAATATACTGGAAGCAGGCCACACCCCTAGGGAAACTCCCTTTCAGTGGATTGGCTGCTCAGAACATATACATCTGATCCCATCATTGAAACAACCCACACCACAGTTGCTTAAACCACACAGAATTGTGGTCCAACCAAGTTGATACACAGCTCCAACTATCACAGGAATACTAACTACATCCAGCTGCCCAGCCACTCAACCAGGCCTAGCCAGTTGACACACAAACATAACCACCACAGCTACCAAAAAATAAAATACCTGGGAATAAATCTTGCCAGGAACACAAAAGACCTATACAAAGAAAACTATAAAAAAACTACTTCAAGAAACCATAAAAGATCTACATAAATGGAAGAACATACCATGCTTATGCATAGGAAGATTGAACATTGTAAAACTGCCAATTCTACCCAAAGCAATCTATACATTCAATGCAATCCCAATCCAGATCCCATCAACATTTTTTAAGGATAAGGAAAAAACAGTCATTAACATTATATGGAAAGGAAACAGACCCCAGATAAGCAAAGTACTATTGAAGAAGAAGAACAAAGTAGGAGGTCTCACACTGCTGGATCTCAGAACCTACTATATAGCCACAGTAGTCAAAACTGCCTGGTATTGGTACAATGACAGACACATAGACCAATGGAATAGAAATGAGAACCCAGATATAGATCCATTGACTTATGGTCAGCTGATCTTTGACAAAGGGCTGAAATCCATTAAATGGGAAAGAGAATGTTTAATGAATGGTGCTGGCAAAACTGGATATCCATTTGCAGAAAAGTAAAACAAGATCTGTACCTACACCATACACAAAAACTAACTCCAGATGGATCAAAGACTTAAATGTGAAACCTAAAACTATAGAGTTCCTCAAGGAAAAACTAGGGGCAAATTTAGGGGCCCTATATATAGCATAAATAGACTATCAAGCAAAACCCAAAATACACAAACAGCAGAAGAAAAACTAGATGAATGGGATTTTTTATGTGTTTCCACAGACTTTTCCAAAAGACTCAAAAGAGAACCTACAGATTGGGAAAAAATACTTGGCAGTGACATATCTGACAAGGGACTTATCTCTAGAATTTATAGAAAACTGCAGCACCTCAATAACAAAAAGACAAATAATCCAATTAAGAAATGAGGAGAAAACATGAACAGACACTTCACCAAGGAGGATATTCAGGCAGCCAAAAAACATATGAAGAAATGCTCATGATCATTAGCCATTAGAGAGATGCAAATCAAAACAACAATGAGATACCATCTTGTCCCAGCACTACCAGAAAAGTTCAACAAGACAGAAAATAAAAAATGCTGGCAAGGATGTGGAGAGATTGGGACTCTCATACCCTGCTGGTGGCACTGTCGAATGGTATAACCACTGTGGAAAGCAGTATGGTGATTCTTTAAAAAGTTGGAACTAGAAATACCATTTGACCCAGCCATTCCATTACTAGGTATATATCCTAAAGAAGTGAGAGCCATGACAAGAGCAGACATATGCACACCCATGTTCATCGCAGCACTGTTTACAACAGCCAGAAGTTCAAAACAACTTAGGTGTCCATCAACTGAGGAATGGATAACCAAACTATGGTACGTACACACAATGGAATACTATGCAACTCTAAAGAATAACATAGAATCTGCAAAACACTGCATAACATGGATGAACTTGGAGGACATTGTGCTGAGTGAAGTAAATCAAGGACAAATATTGTATTAGTCCATTATTATAAAAGTCAAGGAATGGTTTATTTATGGAAGGAAAATGTCTTTGTTCGTTACCAGTAGTGGGAGGGTAGAATAGAGTAGGGAACACTGTTAGATAAGTAGAGATAAGTATTGATTTGGGTGAAGAGTTATAAACTCTCACCCAAATCAAAAAAAAAAAAGCTCTTATTCTGTGTGTTGTCTTTTCACTTTCTTTATGATGTGCTTTCTCTTATGCATTGCTCCCTGGCTTTCCTTCCTGATTTCCAACATGGCACACTTTATTCAGCATGGTTTACAGGCTCCAAAGTTAGTGGGCTTCTCTTAGCCTCAACATCTGGTAGCATTTTATAATTGACAGTTGCTTCCTTTATCTTCCTTCCTCAGCTTGTCATTTTGAGGCCTTCACTGCCCTTCTTCTTCGTCTCCTTCTTTATTTGCTCTCTCTTGTGTTTTCTGACCATTTTTACTTCTATCTGTTCTTCAGTCATTTATTTTTTATCATTCTTTCTTCAGCTCTTATTCTTTAGGTGGTGCCTTATCAATTCAATATGGAAAGTGAGTTTGCTCTGTAAATTTTCACCCAAATCACAATTTAAAAACAAAAAAGGGTGGGGTGGGGTATGAGGGCAGCATCCTCTTACTTCCTCCAACTTCAGGAGGGGGAGAGAAAATATATTTTCATTACACAGTAATTAATAATAATAATAATAATGAATCAGCTCAAGGCTGATTCCCATAAAGCTAAAGTCAGATATGCCTCCACCCTCCCACATTTTTACCAGTTCTGACCCTACCATCCCTCCCATGATACTCACTACTTCTCTGCTGGGTTTGATAATTCATTACAATGGCCACACAGAATTCACAGACAATACTCAAGATTTTGGGTTTTATTAAGGAAGTGTTGTTGTTGTTGTTGTTATGTGCTGTCGAGTTGGACCCGATTCATAGTGACCCTTCCTTGGGTTTCCGAGGCGGTATTACTATGGGAGTAGATTGCCCAACCTTCCTTCTGAGGAGTGGCTGGTGGGTTTGAACCGCCAGCCTTCTGGTTAGAAGTAACAGGTTATAATTCAGGTTCAGAATGTGCTCAGTATACAGTTCTTCATTCAGGACAGTTTCTCCTCTGCCATGCCTTCAGGCACACCTCTTGGCCTGTCCTCTGCCCTGCGTGGGCAAGTGTTAACAAAACTCCTTTAGCTCTGCTGATAGGTATACTTAGGTGCACCGCACTCCACCAGCAAGCCTCCTGCCCAAAGGCACTCGGCTTTCTCACTCTGTGAGCTGGCTAGCTCACTGTTCTATCTCATGCCTCTTGGTTCTACGGCTGCCATCTTTCTGCCAGTCTATCTGCCAAGAAGGTCTAGCACATGGATCTCAGGTCCAATGATACACTTCATTCCACTTTAAGCTCTTCCTTCTTGATGACAGTGAGATCACCCTTTCTGCCCCTAGGAGTGCTCATTTTAGCCTAGCAGAATGACAAAACTGGTTCTATACATCTCATTTCCATGGTCCCAGCCCCACAAGGGCACCATGTACCTTATTTACATTACTAACAAACTGTCCAATCCCCTTTGTGGGTCACAAGCGTCTTACATTTGCATAGCTCCACTCACTTATCTGGTGGAAGTCACAAAGACCATGGCTAGAAGAGCCATACCAAGTAATTCAGTGCACCACAGATATGCAATCAAAAGTACAGGCAACCCCTCAATTTTGAACAAGTTCCTTTCCTAAGTCTATCTTAAGTTGAATTTGTATGTAAGTCAGAACAGTTAGGTATGATCAATCTTAGTATGTAGTATATAAAGTACTTTGTTATACACAAAAAACATTAAAGAAACACTTCCAGATACACTAAAGCATCTTTAACATAATAATGCAGTAATAATAATGTTTTGATGCACATGGCAAAATAGTGCCTGTCGTTACAGACTATTTTATTTACCTTGAATTTTTAATATTATAGACTTTACTGGGGTTGGTTGGTAACAGGTAAATTTGACTGTTGCAGTCCCCCCCTCCCCCTTTCCGGATGCTACTGTGTTTCTTTAAGAATTCTGTCATATGCATGATTTATGTTCCCTCTCATTTGTAGCTTCCTTGGAGACATGTGCCTTGTTAATTTCTGTGCACCTTACAGGATTTAGCATATTGGGTGCACACTGTTCATTCATTCAACAAACAGTTGACTCCCTACTGTGTACTGGGCACTGTGCCAGGTTTTGAGGATACAGTACAGAGCCAACACAGACATTGTACTCACTGTGAAAAGGAATCATTAGTCAAATAATTACACTAAGAATGTGTAATTACAAACTGACTTAAATGCTCTGAAGGAAAGGAGTACAATTCCAAGAGAATGTATCACAAAGGAACCAGATCTAGAATGAAGATCCAGAGAAGGCTGCCCTACAGATACGATATTGGAACTGAGAGATGTATCATGACTAGGTATTGAGATGGGAGGGAGAAGAGGATTCTAAGCAGAAAGAATCACATGTGCAAAGAACCTGTGGCAGAAGGGAACATGGCAACAATCTGAAATAAAGAAGTTAGTTCAAATCTTTTTTCCTGTTCTTTTTTTTTACAGGAGACTTAATGGAGCATTTAGTTCCCCATCCTGAATTTAAGATGCTGGGTGTACGTAACATTCCTCAGATGTCTGAGAACTCACTGGCATACAGCACGTTTACTTGGGCTGGCCTCCTGAAGCATTTAAAACAGATGCTCATTTCTAATGCAAAAATGGAAGAAGGTAACAAGTATTTAAAAAATACACAGCCCACAAGTTGGGAAAAATGCTTGTCCTGGAGCTCTCAAGACAGCCTGGTTAGGCTGGTTAGAATAGTGGTCCCTTCTTCTGGCCAGGGAGGCTCCTGCAGAAACTCACCAGGGCATCCCAGGAGGCCTTCTTAATCACTTCACTGTTTCATTTCCCAAACAAAGTTTCAGATGAGTACCACTTGTTTTGGTTTTTTGTTTGTGCTTTTGGTTTTTTTTAATTTTAATTTTATATTTTAATCAAAGTAATTTATGAACAAGCATATGTGCAAAATCAAGACATCAAACCTCATACATTACACTGTATGTAAATTTTTTAAAAAAGTAATTGTATAGTATGAACTTGTAACAGGGAACACAGCAGTTCCCTGTGCTACACTTCCCTATTCCTCAGCTGAAGCTACTTGGAACATTTCTAGCTGTTTCTTCTAGAATTTGCCTTCAGATTTCTAAATATCTTGCTAATACTGTTATTTATTATTCAATTATATATATTATCCATTACCTTGCTAATGTGCACAATAAGGATTGAATCTTTTTATACCCTTTTCTATATACATGCATACCCACATGCTCATCTCCCTCCATTCTCCCAATATAGTTATAACGTATTTTTTATTAGATCAATTTTCAGGATTTATATTATTTTTTGCAAATACTATTCAGAGTTGAGCCATGTACTGTTCTTGTTGTTAGGTACCATTGGATTGATTCTGACTTGTGGTGACCCTGTGTCCAACAGAACAAGACACTGACCAGTCCTGTGCCATCCTCACAATCCTTGCTATGCTTGAGCCCATGGTTGCAGCCACTGTGTCAGTCCATCTCATTGAGGGTCTTCCCCATTTCATCTGACCCTCCGCTTTATCAAGCATGATATCCTTCTCCAGAGACTGGTCCATTCTGACAACATGGCCAAAGTAGATAAGATGAAGTCTGGCCATTCTTGCTTCTAAGGAGTATTCTAGCTATACTTCTTCCAGGACAGATTTGTTTGTTCTTCTGACAGTCCGTGATATTTTCAGTACTGCATATACTGATTATATTTTATTTCATGTATAATTAATTTTTTTCTATCTAGGGTATAAAATGTAAAGTTCTATTTTATGTACCTGTTCTCATGTACCTATGTTATCTATATGTGAAAAGGAGCTCTGGTAGCATAGTGCTCAAAGCACTTGACTGCTAACCAGAAGGCTGGAGGTTCAAACCCACCAGCCGCTCCTTGGAAGGAAGATTGAGCAATCTACTTCCATAGTGATTCTGCCTCGGAAACCCAGGGGGGGTGGCTATGAGTTGGGACTGACTTGACAGCAGTGAGTATATATGCAAAGAACTCTGGTGGCTTAGTGCCTAAGGCATTTGACTGCTAACCAGAATGTTCGTTGTTCAAAACCACTCCATGGAAGGAAGACTGGGCAATGTACTTTCGTAAAGATTTACCACTTTGGAAACCCAAAGGGGGTCACTATGAGTCTGAATTGACTCATTGGCAGTAGGTTTGGTTTTTTTATATATCTATACATGCATAGATGCATAGAAATGTCTAGATGGGTGTTTTGATTACCTAGTGCCACTCTGAAAAGAATATACCACAAATGGGATGGCTTGAACAAACAGGAGTTTATTCTCTTACAACTTTGGAGGCTTTAAGTCTGAGTTCAAAGTGCCAGGCTCTAGGGGCTGGGTGAAAGCCCCTCAACCTTGGGCTTCAGCTCTGCCTCCTGCTCCAGGCCCACTGGAGCTAGAGGCTTTTCTTCACTCAGACAGCTGCTGGCTGCTGAGATTGAGAAGCCCAAGGTTGACAAGTAAAAAGGCACAGTCCCTGTGTTACCAAACCACATGGCAGGCCATTAATTCGAGTATTGAAAGTCCCAAGGCCCGCAGAGCATGGCAGGCTGCTGAACAATGACACGGCTACATGCAGGGTTCAAGTGTGCCATAAGCTAGAGACCATTCCCAAAGCTGTTTCTTATATACAGGAAGCAGACCACATCCCTAAAGCAGCTACTCAGCTGCTTGTGGTAGGTCCCACCATGGAGTTGACTGCCATTCTCATCATGGGGAATAACTACCACCACTGCCCAGACACTCAACCCGGCCCAGCCAAGCTGACGCACAACCTTAACCAGCACAGTGCCTATTATTAATCTGGGAGCTCTGGTGGTATAATGCCTAAGGCATGTGAGTGCTAACTAGAAGGCTGGTGGTTCAAACCCACCAGCCACTCCGCAGAAGGAAGGTTGGGCAATCTATTTCTGTAGTGATACCAGCTCAGAAACTGAAGGACGGGTCGCTGTGGGTTGGAGCTGACTCCACAGCGGTGGGTTTGTGTTTTTTGTATTACTAATCTATTTCTAAACTTTGCTGTAAAAATTAATCCCTTCTCAAAATGTTCAGACCCGCCAGGTAATCTATGACTTCCATCATCCACTTAGAGAAATCTCTCCAGGCCCAATGAATAGCTTACACTGACATCTCATCTTCGCATCATCCTGTATTATGTCTTGTTTCATGGATTTTAGATCTTCTTCATTTTCGGCTTGTTTCTTCATCTTGATAGACTATATATTTCAATAGCTTCCTCAGGAAAGAAAAACTTAAGATTTTTTTTTTTAATTTTCAATATGGTAAAATTTGTCATGAAACATTTGTGATTGTAACCATTTTGCAGTGTACAATTTAGTGACATTAGCTATACTCACTGTGTAGTATAACCATCATCACTATCCATTTCCAAATGTTTTTCATTACTCTAAATAGTAACTCAGTAACCTGTCAGCAGTAACTCCTTCTTCCCCCTACTATTTGTGGTAACCATTAGTAAATTTTAATCTCAGCCCATTTGCCTATTCTAGATATTTCATAAATAGAATTATACAGTATTTGTGCTTTTGTGTCTGACTTATTTCACTTGGCATTATTTTTTCAAGGTTCATCCATATTGTAACATAATCAGAGCTTTATATGTAGCTGAATAATTCCATTGTATGGACGTTACCATGCTTTGTTTATCCATTTATCTGTCGATAGACATATAGATTGTTAACACTTTTTGGCTATTGTGTGTAATGCTGCAGCGGACATTGGTGTACATGTATCTGTTTGAGTCTCTGTTTTCAAGTCTTTCAGGAATGGAATACTTAGGAGTGGAATTGTTGGGTCATATGATAATTTTGTGTTTAACTTTTTAAGCAATCACCAGACTTTTCACCAAGCAGCAGTGAATGAGGGTTCCAGTATCTCTACATCTTCAACAACTTATTATTTTCTGGTAATGGTCATCCTTGTGAATGTCAAGTGGTATCTCATTGTGGTTTTGATTTGCATTTCTCTAATGACTCGTGAGATTGAGTATCTTTTCATATGTTTATTGGCCATTTGTATGTCTTCTTTGGGAAAATATATATTCAAGTCTTTTACTCATTTTTAAATTGTGTTGTTTGCCTGTCTGTTGTTGAGGGAAAGTAGTTTTTGAGGTTACAAATGACATTATTCTGCCCTCACATTTGCTTGATAGTGTGGTTGGGTATAGGATTCTAGATTGGGAATCATTTCTGTATTAACTTCCAGCTTCCATATTGTTGTCCCATGCCATTTTGATTCCTAATCCTGCTTTTTTCTCTCTTGAAGCTTTTAGGATTTTATCTTTATCCCTAGAATTTTTAAATTCCTTGGTGTAAGTCTTTTTAGTATCTCTGCAGAGATACTGTTATCTCAGTAGAATGCAAGCTTTATCCGAGCAGAGATTTTTACGTGTTTTGTTCACTGTTGTGTCTGGAACTACGGTTCTGACACACAGCAAATGCTCGATAATTACTTGCCAAATAAATGAATGAATCCATTACATTGGACCCTCATGTACTTTGCAGATGCATATGGGTTTTCATAGTAAGGTGGTCTATCTGGCCATTTTATTGGTGGGCCCCCAAATGGCATTCCTTCTGAATTTTCTTTCTTGATTAATTATACCCTTTCTCTGATCTTCCTTGAAGGCATAATAAGCCTGGCTTCCAGCCTTCTCAGATCTGAACTAAGGAAAACAAGGCTATTATATTTCCCTGTGAAACCAGTTGCAGTAGAGTCCATCATGACTCATTGTGACCCTGTGTGTGTCTGATTAGAACTGTACTCTGTATGATTTTCCAGAACAAACCACTTGCCATGGAGTCGATTCTGACTCATGGCAGCCCCTGCGTGTTGCAGGGTAGAACTGTGCTCCTCCATAGGGCTTTCAAGGCTGTGACCTTTCAAGTTGCTAGGCCTTTCTTCCAGAGGATCTCTGGGTGGATTCAAACCACCAGCCTTCTGGTGAATAGTCAAGTGCTTAACTAGGATATTTTTATAGGCTTTTTTCCCCACTAACTGATTTTTCTGAAGTAGATCAGGTGTTTCTTCTAAGAAGCCTCTGGGTGGACTGTTGTGTTGTTATGTGCTGTTGAGTCGGCCCCAACTCACAGCAACCCCTCCTTGGGTTTCGGAGGCAGTATCACTGTGGAAGTAGATTGCCCAACCTTCCTTCCAAGGAGTGGCTGGTGGATTTGAACTGCCAGCCTCCTGGTTAACAGTCAAGTGCCTTAGGCACTACGCTACCAGAGCTCTTCTGGGTAGACTAGAGCCTTCCAACTTTTCATTACCAGTGGAGCCCATTAACCATTTGCAGAGCCTCCACTTTTCAGTAAAGTTCTTTACAAGGCTGTGCCTGGTGACGACTGAGGCCAGAGGCTCACTGGTTTAGCCATTCCAGAGAGAAAACTTCCTTCTAGTATGGAGAAGGGGCAAGGGACACTTCCTATACTGCAGGGAGTTGGGGAAGAGATCTTGGACTCTCACTGCTTCTCATACAGATTTTAGCCAATCTTCCTATCTCCCCTCTTTTAGAAGTGCCTGGCCTGCTCCTGGCCCTCCATGGTGGGCAGAAGTTTCAGCTTTCCCTAGTCAGTAAGTCAGTAACCACTGGGTCATTTGTTTTCCAGCTTCTCAAACTTTGTTGCCATTATCTTCTCTCCTATTCTTTTTTCTTATGTTTTTTTTTTTTCCCCTCCCAAACTGTGGCTTATTTAAAAATAAGGTCCTTTTTAAAAATCTCTTTTTTTGTCTTCCTAGTAGGTTTTTGAGGAGCTCTGGTGGCGCAGTGCCTAAAGTATTTGACTGCTAACCAGAAGGCTGGCGGTTCAAACCCACCAGCCACTCTTTGGAAGGAAGGTTGGGCAATCTACTTCTATAGTGATAGCACCTCAGAAACCCAAGGAGGAGTTGCTATGAGTTGGATCCAACTCAACAGCAGGGAGTTGTTGTTGTTATTGTTGTTAGTGGGTTTTTGAGCAATTGGCAATCAATTGGTTTGTTCAGTCTGTTCTGTTTAACTAGAAATCATTACTATATATTATTTTAGTACAATATGTTTTACCCCAAAGTAAAATAACTTAGGTTTCTCTGCTGTGAAAGTTGATTTCCTCTACAGTTACTTGAAATATGTTATGTATTTTAAATTACTGCCCCAGAGGTACAAAGATGAGTAGAAAGTTCCCATCTTAAAGTAGTACTTCCCAAATATTTTGGCCGTAGTACCTGTTTTTCTAGCAATACCTGCTAACATTTCAAGGAACCAAGTGTTCCTCAGGGTAGTGTTAAGACATGCTGCTCTCAGCTCTCTTAGGCTAATAAACCACAGTTTGTTTAGTCATTTTCCCATGCTGGACTTTTAGGGTGTTAACATTTCTTCACAGTTACAGGTACATCTTCAAACGTGTAAATGTTTTCATATGTGTGTGCGTGTGTAGTATTATGTTGTTGTTGTAGGTTACACTGAGTCATTGACCCCATATGACAGAGTAGAACTGCCCCATAGGGTTTTCTTGGCTGTAATCTTTATGGGAGTAGATGGCCAGGTCTTTCTCCTGGGACCTGCTGGGTGGGAACTAACTCAACATTGTGGTTAGCAGCCAAGGGCTTAACCCTTGCACTACCAGGTCTCCTTTAATATATGATTATATATAATTCATATATATAATTTATATATAATCACCGGTAGTTGGAAAATTTGGCCTTGGTGACAGAAATAATGCTGAAGGTCACATGATAGAATTTTGCGAGACCAATGACTTATTCATTGCAAATACCTTTTTCAACAACACAAAAAGCGGCTGTACACATGGACTTTGCCAGATGGAATACACAGGAATCATATTGACTGTATCTGTGGCAAGTGGCAATGGAAAAGCTCGATATCTTCAGCCAAAACAAGGTCAGGAGCTGATTGTGGAACAGAACATCAGCTGCTCATATGCAAGTTCAACTTGAAGTTGAAGACAATTAAAACAAGTCCACAAGAGCCAAAATATGATCTTGAATATATCCCTCCTGAATTTAGAGACCATCTAAAGGACAGATTTGATGCATTGAACACCAGTGACCAAAAATCAGAAGAATTATGGAATGACATCAAGAATATCATCCATGAAGAAAGCAAGAGGTCATTAAAAAGACCAGAAAAAAAAGAAAAGACCAAAATGGATGGCTGAAGAGACTCTAAGCTTGCCCTTGAGTAGAGAGTAGCCAAAGCAAATGCAAGAAATGACAAGATAAAAGAGCTGAACAGAAGATTTCAAAGAGCAGCTCAAGCAGACAAAACCAATTACTATAGTGAAATGTGCAAAGACTTGGAGTTAGAAAACAAAAAGGGAAGAACACGCTTGGCATTTCTCAAGCTGAAAGAACTGAGGAAAAGATTTAAGCCTTGAATACTGCAATACTGAAAGATTCTATGGACAAAATATTGAATGATGCAGGAAGCATCAAAAGAAGACGGAAGGAATACACAGAGTCACTGTACCAAAACGAACTGGTCATTGTTCATCCATTTCAGGAGGTGGCATATGATCAAGAACCAATGGTGTTGAAGGAAGAGGTCGAAGCTGCACTGAAGGCATTGCCGAAGAACAAGGCTCTAGGAATTGACGGAATACCCATTGAAATGTTTCAACAAACGATGCCACACTGGAGGTACTCACTCATTTATGCCAAGAGATTTGGAAGACAGCTACCTGGCCAACTGACTGGAAGAGATCCATATTTGTAACCATGTCAAAGAAAGGTGATCCCACAGAATGTGGAAATTATCAAACAATATCATTAATATCTCACACAAGTAAAATCTTATCGAAGATAATTCAAAAATGGTTGCAAACCACTCAGAGGGGGATCTTTGTAGGAGATCCTGAATAGACAGGGAAAACAATGTGGAACAAAACTCAAAATCATTTGAAAAAAAAAAGGGGGACCAGGTTTGCTGGTCTAATAGAGCCTGGTGGAACCACTGAGAGTATGGCCCCTAGCTGCCCTTCAGGTCTGGAATTGAACCCACACCTGTGGCTTCTAGCCAGACAGAAGACAGGCATATGAGTTGAACATTTCCTGAGGTAGATACACTCCTTGGAGAAAACAATCATGGGAGAAAGAATGGCTGTTTATGCACAGGGAGACAGCTCAGGGGCAGGAGTGTATGGAGGGATGGACATGAGGAAGAGGTAACTATGGGGAGGAAGTGGGAGGGGAGCTGTTGCATTGTGGTAAATTATAGTCGATGTCATGAGACAAAGTGTATGTGAACTGCTGTATGGAAAGTGAATTTGCTCTGTAAACTTTCACCCAAATCACAATTAAAAAAAAAAAAAAAAGGTACAGCAGTATATTGACAGAGAACTTCCAGAGGTGCAAGCCAGATTCAGAAAAGGACATGGAACAAGGGATATCATTGCTGATGTCAGATGGATCTTGGCTCAAAGCAAATCATTCCAGAAAGATGTTTACTTATGTTTTATTGACTATGCCAAAGCATTTGATTGTGTGGATCATAACAAATTGTGAATAACATTGAGAAGAACAGGAATTCCAGAACACTTAATTGTACTTATGAGGAACCTGTACATAGACCAGAAGGCTGTCGTTCGAACAGAACAAGGGTACACTGCATGGTTTAGAGTCTAGAAGGGAGTGCGTCAAGGGTTGTATCCTTTCATTCAATCTGTATGCTGAGCAAGTAATCCGAGAAGCTGGACTATATGAAGAAGAACGTAGCATCAAGATTGGAGGAAGAATCATTAACAACCTGCGATACGCTGACAACACAACTTTGCTTGCTGTAAGTGGGGATGACTTGAAGCACTTAGAAGATTGAAGACTACAGTCTGCAGTATGGATTACATCTCAATATAGAGAAAATAAAAATCCTCACAACTGGACCTATAGCAGCATCACGATAAATGGAGAAAAGATTGAAGTTGTCAAAGACTTCACATTGCTTGGTTCTACAATTGACATCAGTGGAACTAGCAGTCAGGACATCAGACGACATATAGCACTGGGCAAGTCGGCTGCACAAGACCTCTTTCAAGTGCTGAAGAGCAAAGATGTCTCCTTGAGGACTAGGGTGTGCCTGACACAAGCCATGATATGTTCAGTTGCCTCATATGCATGTGAGAGGTGGACAATGAATAAGCAAGATCGAAGAAGAATTGATGCTTTTGAGTTATGGTGCTGGCGAAGAATGCTGAAAGTACTATGGACTGCTAAAAGAACTAACAGGTCTGCCCTGGAGAAAGTGCAGCCAGAATGCTCCTTGGAAGTGAGAATGGGCAGACTTCATCTCACCTACTTTGGTCATTTTATTAGAAGGGACCATTCCCTGAAGAAGGATGTCGTGCTTGGTAGCATGGAGGGTCAACAAAAGAGGGGAAGGCCCTCAGCGAGATGGATTGACACGGTGGCTGCAGCAGTGGGCTCAAGTGTAGCAGGGATCGCGGAGCTGGGGCAGGAGCAGGCGGTGTTTTTTGCTGTGCATAGGGTCGCTATGAGTCGAAGACGACTTTATGGCACCTAACAAGAACATATATAATTTATATAAAAATGTATATAATACGTTTATGTCACTAATCAGGTTGAATGATATAAATAGTTTTGTAATTCTTCATATGCTGTTAGACTGCTCTGAACAAAGATGAACCCATTTATGTCACCATCAGCAATATCTCTATTACCACATATCCTAGCAAGAGGGGGAATGAGTAATCCAGGAGGGAGCAAGAAGGAAGTTGCAGTGTCTTTTATAACCTAACTTTAGAAGTCACACATCATCATTTCTGCAACATCATTTTGGTTACTAAGGTCAGGTCTATCCAGTGTGGAAGGGGGCTACAAAAGGGTGTGAATTCCAAGAGGCATCATTGCAGTTTATCTTGGAGGCTGTCTATCACGATCTGCCCTTTGTTCCCTAATGAGTGACATTCTGCCATATGCAGAATATATTCACTCCTATTAGCATTTCAACACAAAATCCACATTCTTGTCATGTAAAATTAGGTCAGGTGTGAATTTATATTCCTCAGGTGAGATTCTTTAAGTACAGTTCCTTGCTCCCCCACACACACCCAACATACTTTGGTGGAACAAGCATAGGATAACCCTGGTAGATACTCCCTTTCATAAAGGTGGAAAATGGAAGACACACGGGAGTCAGTAGTCCGTACAGACTCTTTTAAAAACAAAACAGGGATTACATTACTAGTGGCCATCAAGGCGGTTCTGACTCATGGTGACTTCATGTGTTTCAGGGAACTGCATTTCATAGGGTTTTCATGCTGTGACTTTTTAGAAGGTCACTAGGTCCCTTTTCCAAGATGCTTCTGGGTGGGTTCAAGCCACCAGTCTTCTCCTTAGTAACCCAGTATTTGCCCCAAGGACCCTGGGATCACATTATATATATTTTATTGTTCTCTAATATAACCATAGGAGCTCTAGTAGCATCGTGCCTAAGCACTTGACTCTAACCAGAAGGCTAGAGGTTCAAACCCACCAGCCACTCCTTGGAAGGAAGGTTGGGCAATCTACTTCCATAGTGATACTGCCTTGGAAACCCAAGGAGGAATCACTGTGAGTCGGGTCTGACTCCATGGCACATAACAACAACAATAATATAACCATATTTTGTGGCCTTGTTTCTATTTCAGTATTTTAGACGTGCCTCATTTTTTTTTTCCCTATTTGCAGCACATGTAAATACATATGTAGAGATATCCTCAGTCAAACCTGTAGGCCCATTCACTTTCCCACCCCGTTCAGCTTGAGTATCTATGTATCCACTCATAGATTATCGTTAGTATTGTTGTTGCGGGATTATGTGTGCAATGGTATTCACCTTTGTTGCCTTTAACTCTTGTGCTCCTCCCTGTGCCTTCCTCTACCTTAATAATTTAGTGCTGACTTTCCCCTCATTGCATTCTGCCTTCCCTTTCACCCAAGTTAGTTTGTGTGTACCCTCTAGTTAGTAATTCCTCCTTTCCCCCTCCCACTCCCGGTTAACTTCAAAGAATAATTCTTTCTGTGTGTAAACCTTTTCTTGACTTTGTACAGTAGTGGTCTCATACAGTATTTGTCCTTTTGTGATTGACTAATTTAATTCAGCATAATGTCCTCCAAGTTCATCCACGTTATGCGGTGTTTTGCAGATTCTACATTATTCTTTAGCGTTGCATAGTATTCCATTGTGTGTATGTACCATAGTTTGGTTATCCATTCCTCAGTTGATGGACATCTAGGTTGTTTCCATGTTTTGGCTATTGTAAATAGTGCTGCGATGAACATCGGCGTGCATATATCTGTTCTTGTCATGCATGGCTCTCACTTCTCTAGGGTATATACCTAGTAATGGGATGGCTGGGTCAAATGGTATTTCTAATTCCAACTTTTGAAGGAATCGCCATACTGCTTTCCACAATGGTTGTACCATCATATGGTATTTCTATGTCCAACTTTTTAAGGAAGCATTATACCGCTTTCCATAGTGGTTGTGTCATTTTACAGTCCCACCACAAGTGTGTGAGGGCTTCAGTCTTTACACCCTCGCAAGCATTTGCAGTTTTCTCTTTCTTTGAACTTTGCTATTAATTCTGAGGTGAGTTGTTATCTCGTTGTTTTGATTTGCATCTAGTGGGTAATGATTGTAAGCATTTTCATGTGTTTGTTACCTGCCTGAATGTCTTCTTTGATAAAGTGTCTGTCTATTCATATACTCTGCATGTTTTTTTATTGGATCATTTGTCTTTTTGTCGTTCAGGTGTTGAAGTTTTCTGTAATTTAGAAGTTAGACGTTGTCCGTTTGTTGTTGAATGTTAAGATTTTCTATATATTTTAGAGGTAAGACCCTTAACAGACATATTGTTCCCAAAGATTTTTTTCTCTAGCCTATAGGTAAGAGAGTACTTTCTTAAAATATCCATAAAACCAAAAAAATACACTGCCATTGAGTCTATGACTAGTGAATTTTCAGTCCTATTTTTGTTTTGTTTCTACAACCCTCCATTTCTTTGTGTATTTTGTTGATTGAGATATATAGTGAAATTCATTCTTTTTAGGAGTATAGTTCTATGCATTTTGACAAACTTGTATAGTGTACAGTCATCACCACACTCTAGATAGACTATTTCCATCATCCTAAAAAGGTTCCCTGTAACCCTTTGTGGCCAATCCCTTCCCTCCACTTCTAGTCCTTGCAAACCACTGATCTGATTTTTTTCCCTATAGTTTTATCTTTTCCAGAATGATGTCATGTGGATCTTAGAACATGTAGTCTTTTGAGCTCTTTAGAGTGGCTCATCTCACTTAGCATGATGCTTTTGAGATTCAGCCTTGTCATTGCACATATCAGTAATTACCCACTGCCATCAAGTTGATTCCGACTCATAGTGACCCTCTTTGGATTTCCAAGGCTGTAAATCTTTACAGAAGTAGATTGCCTCATCTTCCTCCCACAGAGCAGCTGGTAGGTTTGAACCAGTGACCTTCTGGTTAGCAGCCAAATGCCTTACCCACTACGCCACCAGAGCTCCTTATATTTGGTAATTAGTACCTTTTTAATTGCTGAGTAGAATTCCATTGAGAGGTCTGGAGGCGTAGTGCCTAAGGTATTTGACTACTAACCAGAAGGCTGGTGGTTCAAACCTACCAGCTTTTTCTCAGAAGGAAGATTGGGCAATCTATTTCCGTAGAGATGCCAACTCAGAAACCCAAGGAAGGGTCGCTATGAGTCTAATCAACTCAGTGGAAGTTAGTTTTTTTTTTAGTTTCCGAATTCCGTCATATGCATATACCAAATCCATTAATATTTGATGACAAGATGGATTGACAAAGTGGCTGCAGCGATGGGCTCAGGAATAGCAAGGATCGTGAGGATGGCACAGGACCAGGCAGTGTTTTGTTTTGTTGTACATAAGGTCACTGTGAGTCGGAGACGTCTCGATGGCACCTAACAACAACATTTCATGCCTTTCTCAGAATTGAGTAGTTTGAATAACTTTATGTTCACAAGGTAAGAATTTTTAAACTTTTAGAGGAAAAACAACTTTTACTTATAAATAAAAATTTAGGTAAAATGAAGATACCACAAAATATTCTTTTCCTCTTGTTCAAAGCCATTTATGGTCTTTTCCTTTTATCCCTCTGTTTTTTGGTAGATATCAATTGGCAGGTACGGGCCCCTTTATCAGGACTTTCTGCTCTTGGCAAAATGTCTTTCAGCAAGGAGCTTCATTTTAACACTTCCATTGCTAACTTGGTCATCCTTCGTGGGAAAGATGTGCAAAGTGCAGATCTAGGTAAGCAGAAGTTAAGATGAAAATTAAAATGCACATTTTACATAGATGATGATATAAAGGATCCCTGAATTTATTTTTTTTTTCTTTATTTTTCTTTTTTATTAGGATTTGGGTGAAGATTTACAGAGTAAATTCACTTTTCATACAGCAGTTCACATATACTTTGTCTCATGTCATTGACCAAAA
>NW_006921783.1:1477400-1496319 GCF_000298275.1 Orycteropus afer afer | reverse complement strand
TTCCATGTGTTTACTCTTTTGGTGCTGATCCTCCTATTATTGATTTCTAATTTGATAGCATTATGATCTGAGAAGATGCTTTGCAATATTTCAACCTGAATTTATTTTTAAGGAAAGAATAATAACTGTGTTTTAGTGGCAAAATGGAGTAAAGCCATTGTATCAAGTGATATGTGACTGAAAACCAAAATAGAAGTGGTTTAAATAAGATAAAAGTTTAATTCTTTCTTCTGAACATCTTTGTGGCTCATCTTGTGGCTTTGTCCTTGTAGACCAAGACTTCTGCTTGTGTTCCAACCATCAAGTCCACATAGTACAGAACAAAGAAGGGTGTGCTGCTTCTTTCTAAAGTTGCACACCATGTTTGCATTTATATCCCATTGACAAGGACTGAGTTATGTACTGTGTCTGGCTACAAAGGAGTCCATGAGCTCAATTAAAATGTGGTTCTTCTATAACTAAGGAAGAAAAGGAGAACAGGTATTGTGGATAACTAGTGGTGTCTGTGACAAGCATTTTCTTATAAAATTGTCGGCAAGTTGAAAAAAAAATTACTCTTTGTACATCAGAGAACTTTGTCAGCAAAGTGAAGAGACAGCCTTCAAACAGGGAGAAAATTTTTGTGACCCATATATCAAATAAGGCTTTATTGTCCGGAATATATAAAGAACTCCTACAGCTTGACAACAACCAAAAAGACAACCCAATCAAAACAACCAAAAAGACAACCCAATCAAAAAGTGGACAAAGATCAGAAGAGACATTTCACCAAAGATGATATAAAGATGGCCATGTAAAGATACTCAACTGCATAAGCAGTTAAGGAGATGCAAAACCAGTGAGATATCATCTCACTCCCACAACGATGGCTGAGGGAAAAAGAAGACTTAAAACAACAAATGTTGGCAAGGATGTGGGGAAAATTAAACCCTCATCCATTGCTAGTAGAATGCAAAATGGTACAGTTGCTGTAGAAAACGGTTTGGTGTTTCTCAACAAGTTACACCTAGAATTACCACGTGACCAAAGAGACTTGAAAGCAATGATGCAGACGTGTGTATACTAGTGTTCATTGCAGCACTGTTCCCTATAACCAAAAGGTAGAAATTACTTAAATGTCCAACAGTAGGAAACTTGTTCAATAAATTGTGATATATTCATATAAGGAACCTCTAAAGGTGAGTGATATTTGTTGACATGGAAAGAAGTTCACAATCTATCAGTGTAGAAAAAATGCAGATTACAGAAGAGCAAGTATGTAAAATTACATACACAAGGAATCTCAACAAAAATGTCCGTAGTAACCACAGTGAGATACCACTTTACCTCCCATTAGAATGGCTAAGATAAGGGGAGAAAAAATGGAAAACAACAAATGTTGGCTGGTGAGGATGTGGAGAAATTGGAACCCTCATCTGTTGCTGGTGAGACTATAAAATGGTATAGTCGCTGTGGAAACCAGTTTAGCACTTCTTCAAAAATTTAAACATAGAATTACCTGTGAGCTAGCAATTCTACTCCTAGGTATATACCCAGAAGACTTGAAAGGAAGGATTCAAACAGACAACGTGTACACTGTTGTTCATTGCAGCACTGTTGACAATGGCCAAAGTGGAAACAACCCAAATGTCCAGTGGATCAACGGGTAAACCAGATGTGGTATATTACAGACTGTGGGATGTTACTCAGCCATAAACAGAAATGAAGTCCTGAAAAAAAAAAAAATGTCCATAGTGGTCCTCTCTGGGTGGTGGCATTTCAGCAGTTCAGGTGACTTTAAAATTTTTTTCTTAATACTTTTCTGAATGATGTGAATTATTTTTTTCCCCAGTAAACACAGACCATTAATCCAAAAGATTACAATATAAAGGTAGTTTTAAAAGGCTAAAGAATGACTCATGTTGGTTTTACTTTAGGAGGATTTAAAGATCCAGCTCTCTATACTTCCTGGTTAGAGCCTGCTCATACTTTCAATGTATGGAAAACTCAGCGAGCCTTCAACAAATATGAGAAGTTGGCAACATTGGTCAGCAATAGCCAGTTCTTGGTAAAACCACTTGATATGATTGTGGGCAAAGCATGGAATATGTTTGCTTCAAAGTAAGTAAAATATCAGTCTGTAAACTTTCCAAACCTTAAGCAGACAATAGAGTTGAACACGAGGCAGAATTTGGAGTAAGCATGGCTCAGACTTAGAGGTGTGAATCCTTGGGCATATTACTTAGGCCACATTTCCTCCTCTGTACAGTGAATCCTAACTGAGAAACTATATGTTGGGGATTAAATGAGATAAAAATGTAAAAACACCTAGTACAGTGCCTGACTAGTAAATGCTCAATAATTGCTTGGCATTTTTATTATTGCTTATTATATTGATATTTTAGTAGTAGTAGTAGTATTGATAGGAGCTCTGGTAGCATAGTGCCTAAGGCACTTGACTGCTAACCAGAAGGCTGGTGGTTCAAACCCACCAGCCACTCCTCGGAAGGAAGGTTGGGCAATCCTACTTCCGTAGTGATACTTCCTCGGAAACCCAAGGAGGGGTCGCTATTAGTCGGGGCCAACTCGACGGCATATAACAACAACAACAGTAGTGTTGATTAAATGGGTAGTTTCTAAGCCAGATGAAATTAAAGTAGAAATTCATTGTAAGACAGGGACAATAAAATAGGTTTTCAAAGTAAGGTCCTTGGGAGAGTGGAAGAGCCGCTGATCTTGCTCAGTAAAAAATCTAGTAAGTTCAACTCCCCTTGTTACTCTGAAAAACAAATTCACTGCCATCAAGTCAATTCCAACTCATCGAGTTGTACATCTTTATGGACACAGACTGCCTCATCTTTCTTCTACAGAGCAGCTGGCAGGTTCAAACTACCACCCTTTCGATTAGCAACCAAATGCCTTAACCACTACACCACTAGAGCACCTCCCACTTGATACTAAGAAATATTTTATTGGGTTTCTTGACCTGAACTGCAGTTACTTGATGTCAGAACAAATTCCTCAAATGACTGGATAGGGCCTCTGCTTTGGTTAGCTGGGGTTCCTGATGGCTCAGCCATTCTGCATATAGCCCTGCTTTCTGGCATCATGCTCGCTCAGCCCACTCTCATTAAATGGTAGCAGCAGCCATTATGACATCAATTTAACTCATGTCTGCCTTTGATATTCTTTTAACATGATTTCTTCTGCCTTATTTAATTAATATTACTAATACTACTGCTACATTTTGAGGGGGAGATTGAAAGAACCATCCTGATTTATCTACCAAGTAATACTGTCTGGAACACACTTGAGAGCCTTCACTGCATGCTTAGAATTGGGTTGCTGTGTGTCCAAAGAAGAGTTCCAAGCCTCAGATGAAACTTTTCAGGCATCGTGTAGAGTTTACATTGAACCCAGTCATCTCCTGTGGAGTGCTGAATAGGTGCTAAGAACATGCTGCTTTTCCTTGTGTGACTCTGCTCAGACACTAAAGGGACAGGAAGGTTGACATATTTTGAAAGTTTGCTAATCTTTGGAGTAAACAATGAGGCGAATATAAGACTCTTAAAAGATCATAATTTTCAAATATGTATGAACTGGAAAATAACTACTTATTGTTTGATTTTAAGAGTTATTTATTCACTTGAGATTTTTTATTTTACCTTTTCTGGTTTTCCACTAGAGCCTACATTCATCAGTACACAAAATTTGGAATTGAAGAAGACGACTTTTTGGACAGCTTCACATTGTTAGAGCAGGTTATTGCCAGTTACTGTAACCTCTGATCTTGAGCAAAAGTGTTTTTGGACCAAATTATTTCTGGAAGATTTTCTTCTTTATTTTTTTTCTGTAAGATTTTCAAAGTCTTACCTATTAAAGTAGCAGAGTGGAATGCTAATTTCATTTTGTGCACTATACCCAAAGAAAAGGAGGAAAACCTTTTAATTGGAGAGTTGCATGTTTTCAGGGAAAACATCTACTTGTACTTCATTTTTAAGAGAAAAACTTGGTGCTTCTATAAAAATCACTAGAAATACTTTGTTGAGATGTTAGGATTCTGGAACTATCTACATAGTTCTGGAAAAAGGAGTATATGGTTTTATTCCTCATGTTCCTAAATCTCCCTTTCTACTCTAAAAGAGATTCACTAAATATGAGCTAAACTTTCACAGCACAATATTTAGCTAAGAAATTTCAAATTCTGTACTTAGATAGTACATCTTGTCGTCATCTTTGAAGTGAATGCTTTGAGCCGCCTGAGGGCGCTGTTGTCAATGCAAAAGGGTGAATGTCTCGGACTATTCTACCCATAACAGTAGGATTTTTTTCCACTTAAGCTACTGAAAAATAAATGTCAGAATTTTTATAATAAATGCATATCATGCTTAAATACAAAAGCGACTGAAGTGTTACTTTGTTTACTTTTCTTACATTTTCTAGGCATCAGAAAATTGGGATAAGTTTTCTTTTAGATCTTAGAGTGCCAGAGCAGAAATTGATTTTATTCAGCTATTGCCTTAAAATGACTTGTAGGTGTTTAGTTGATTTGGAAGATTATTATATGTCTTACAGTAAAGCAGGTAAGAGCTTTCTCCCAAATTTCACGAAGTTGAGAAAATCATCATCAAGGAAATGTAGTGCGTGAAATTGATGCACACACGTGGGTTTGACTCATAAAAACAAAGCACACTTGGAAACTGGCAATTGAGTTTGAGGGGAATGATGTATTTCAATAAAACATCACATGCAGTGTATTAACAAATGTAAAATGGGAAACACATAGGAACATTTGCCCTTTCTGCCAAATCTAACAATAGTGTCTTTTATTTTTATAAAATAAAATGACAGTTCTCACAACCTCGCTGGTTTCTTCCTTTTCATTCCATATGGAAATGATTACCTTTTCGCTGTTTTTCTTATCAACTGTTGCTATGATTTAAAATACTGAACCATATCTTATTTCGAAGGAATGCAAAAAGTAGTCTGCTCCACTGCTAAAAGGCACACCCCACTGCTGCATTTTGTTAACCCAAGTATACTTGAAAAATAATTATAGACCATAATTTTCACAAAACAAGCTTATAGTCATTGTTCAGCTCTAAAGAGATCCAAAGACTGAAACAGTTTCCCAGAGTAAACCAGTATAAATGAAGACCTTTATTTTAAATTCTCTTCATGGGAGTTAAGCTGATTCTGAGTAACCTTGGTAGAAGGCTGGTTTCAAGACAGTCATTTGAGAAGGGGATGAGAATGGGGATGAGTATA
Organism: Orycteropus afer afer; assembly: GCF_000298275.1. Classification (NCBI taxonomy): domain Eukaryota; kingdom Metazoa; phylum Chordata; class Mammalia; order Tubulidentata; family Orycteropodidae; genus Orycteropus; species Orycteropus afer. Next base: position 1,491,072 of record NW_006921783.1, on the reverse strand, counting down.
TTTGTAGTTTGGCAACTCATGGTTAACATTAGAAGTAAACCCCAGCTCTGGGTCTGTTCCCTTGTGGAAGTTTGACCCCTTGTTACCATGCACAATTATCTGATTTGTATGTTGCCTAAATATTTGCAAGCTTGTTTTAAACATTTACATGGAAAATAAAATTTTTTCTTGTTTACTTGGAATCATATAAAGTTTTTGCTATTAGAGTAGTAATTTTAAGTTAAAAATTTACACAAACAAGCCGATACCAAAGCTTCAAGTTAGGGGTGGTGTTGGGAGTCTACTTTGATTTGTGTGGGGAAAATGGCTGATTGGTCAAGACAGCATAGAATCATAAGCTTCTGGGCAGAAAATCCAGAAAAGTTTTTATTCTTTTTCCATCAGTTTCTTTCCTTCTTTTTTCTGTTGATTGTGATTTGGGTGAAAGTTTACATGGCAAATTAGTTTTCCATTCCACGATTCATACACATTTTGATTTGTGGCATTGATTGCACAAAGTAACAGCTCTCTTCCCACTTCCTCCCTGTGGTTACCATGTCCATTTGTCCTTCTTTCCTATCCCTCACTGCCTTCTGAGCTTTGTCCCTAGGCATATTTTGCCCTTTTAATCTCCTGTGGTTGGTGTTCTAAGGAGTGGATACCTCCTTGGTGTTATTGTTCACCTTATAGGCTTGTCATTGTTTTGCTGAAAGTTGAGCCATGGGGTGACTTCAGTTCCAGGCCTGAAAGGTGTCTAAGGGCCATAGTTCCACCACCAGTCTGTATCAGAACAGTAAGTCTGGTCTTTTTTTTTGTCCTTTCTTTATCGTGATTTGGGTGAAAATTTACAGAGCAATTTGCTTTCCATACAGCAGTTCACATACACTTTGTCTCATGACATTGACTACAATTTACTCCAATGTAACACCTCCCCTCCCACTTTCTCCTGATAGTTACTTCTTCCCTGTATCCATCCCTCCATGCACTCCTGCTCCCTGAACTGTCTCCCTGTGCATAAACAGCCCTTCGTTCTCCCATGATTGTTCTCTCCAAGGAATGTATCTACCTCAGGTAAATGTTCAACTCATATGCCTGTCTTTTGTTTGGCTGGAAGCCACAGGTGTGGGTTCAATTCCAGACTGAAGGGCAGCTAGGGACCATAGTGTCAGTGGTTCCACCAGGCTCTATCAGACAAGCAAACCTGGTCCCCCTTTTTCTGTTTTTTCCCCACATGATTTTGAGTTTTGTTCCACATTATTCTCCCTCTATCCAGGATCTCTTACATAGATCCCCCTCCAAGTGATTGAGAGTGGTAGTTGGGCACCATCTAGTTCTTCTGGTCTCATAGTCATATAGGCTGCAGATCACATGGTGTACCAGTCACTTGGACTAATTCTTTCCATGAATCTTTGGCTTTCTTCATTCCTTTTTGCTCTGGACGAGGAGAGACCCATCGTTGCATCGAGATGGTTGCTTGCAAGCTTTTAAGATTCCAGTCCTACTTGCCAAAGTAGGAAGTAGAACAATGTTTTGTGTACTATGTTATGCCAGTTGAGCTTGATGTCCCCTGTGACTGTGGTCCCGAGTCCACAGGTTCAACTACTCGGTCCCTCTGGGTAGCTAGCTGTGACCAAGAAGTGACTACAACCTCGTCCCTTTTCAGCTCTACTATACACCTGGGAATTCAGATCATACAAATACGCTTACAGGATTATTGTCGGCCAACCCTATACATGGTCTTGGTTACACTCCCTGCTTCATAGACATACCTAATAGTTCAGCCTGTCCACCCATCTATCCACCCATATACCCATGTTTGCCTTCACTGACAATGCAGTACTGTATGTGCAAAAGGGTTCATCTTTGTTATCTGTACCTCCCATGTACCTCTCTATGTCTTCCTCTTCCTCAGTGCCACCATGTTGATCACTCCCATTTGGTACATTGCCCTTCTCTTCACCAAAATCAATACTTATCTTTATCTATCTAACAGTGTTCTGTACCCTACCCTCCCACCCCTGGTAACCAACAAAGAAAATTTCCTTCCATAGACAAACCTTTCCTTGACTTTTACAATATCGGACTAATACAATATTTGTCCTTTGGTGATTGACTTATTTCACTCAGCATGTCCGCCAAGTTCATCCACATTATATGGTGTTTTGCAGATTCTACGTTATTCTTTAGGGTTGCATAGTATTCCATTGTTTGAAGCCTGGTCTTTTTTTATTATTTTGAATTTTGTTCCACATTTATCTTTCACTCTATCCAGGACCTCCTATTGTGATCCCTTTCAGAGTGATTGGCAGTTGATAGCTGGATACCTTCTAGTTCTTCTGGTCTCAGGATCATGCACAGTGTTGTGCTTTGGACTAATTGTTCCATGCATCTTTAATTTTCTTCACTCTTCTTTGCTCCGGACAGGGAGAAACCAATAGTTGTACCTTTAGATCTAGAAAACTTTGAAAATGTAATTTCTTAAATTGCTGGCTGTTTTGGTTACCTGGTGCCTCTCTGACTAGAATGTACCACAAATGAGATGGCCTTAACAAACAGGAGTTTATTCTCCTACAGTTTGGAGGCTTTACATCCAAGTTCAAAGTGCCAGGCTCTAGCGGCTGGGTGAAAGCCCCTTAACCTTGGGCTTCAGCTCTGACTCCTGCTCCCGGCCCACTGAAGCTGGAGGATTTTTTTCACTCAGCTGCTGGCTGCTGAGGCTGACAAACCCAAGATTGACAAGTAACAAGGCACAGTCCCTATATTACCAAACCACATGGCAGGCCATTAATTCAAGTCCATTGAAAATCTCAGGGTTGGCAGAGCATGGCAGGCTGCTGAACAACGACTCAGCTACATGCAGGGTTCAAACGTGCCATAAGCCAGAGACCGTACCCCATGACTTCTCTTATATACAGGAAGCAGACCACATCCCTAAGGTAGCTACTCAGCTGCTCAGAGTAGATTCCACCATGGAGTTAATTACCAGTCTCATCATGGAGAATACTACATCCAGCTGCCCAGCCACTCAACCAAGCCCAGCCAAGTTGACACACAACCTTAACTACCACACTGGGTAACTGGCATACTGTGCTGTCACACATTATCCCCCAAACAGGATGCACTCTATAGGCAGTGAGTGCAGTGCAAAGTCAAGCTGTTCTAGTATCGAAGCTTTTTTTATGCCCCCACCATCACCTTTATTCAGATGGCTCCCATTTGTGCTTTCTCAAGTGCCCTTTGTAGACCCTGTTTCTTATTCATTCCTTCTTAGCTTTGGACTTTTTCTTCCCTATTACCCAGTCAATATGCAACATCTTTATCTTTTAACCCTTCTGTTAGGATTTACAATGTGTACCAACATTTCAGTTATCAACCAATTCATTAATTCATCCAATCAATATCTATCTATTCAATGCCTAATATACGCCAAACACTGAGTGAGGTATTATGGATACAAGGATGGATATCATATAGTCTAAATGAATTAGCATAGTGCCTAAGGCACTTGACTGCTAACCAGAAGGCTGACGGTTCAAACCCACCAGTCGCTCCTCGGAAGGAAAGTTGGGCAATCTACTTCCATAGTGATACCACCTCGGAAACCCAAGGAGGGGTCACTGTGAGTCAGGTCCGACTCAGTGGCACATAACAACAACAACAAATGAAGAAGATTACAATGCAGTTAAGTTTCTTTGAATGTTTGATGCTACCATTCTGGTACCTGATTATGGCTTAACTTGCCCATATCCATGTTCAACTTTGTCACAGCAAAGAATATGGTTGGTCCAAGAGAAAGAATTTAATTGGGAGCTCTAGTCTTGACTCCAGATTTATCAGAGAACATCTTACTTCCTCTGTAGACTTTGAGTGTGCATACCAGTGATTCTTCTCCTGACCACCATGTTTATCACACTTGAATTTCTGTCCAAAATTTTGTTTCAAACATGTTCCATATGTTCCTATCTTATCCTTATCTCCCCATGAGCCCAAGGTTTGGCAGTTAGTTCCTTTCTTATTCTGCCATCTACCTACCAAATACAACTTTACTCATTCACTTATCATGTTTGGTAAATAATTATTTATTTTAAGCAACTTGCTCATCTGTATCAATCACATTGTTTCTTATGGGTTTTAGGAATGTGAACTGGAAACTTTGGCTTTACATTTTTAATTAAATAACTTCCTGCTTCTATGCCCTGAAAGGTCTCAGAGAATGCATTGTCAGCCATATTAATACATAGAATCCCCTCACTCCTGTGGCTTCCAGCCAAATGATAGACTAGTCTATGGGGTGAACATTTACATCAGGTAGATAGACTCCTTGGAGCGATCAAGCATGAGAGAAAAGAAGGGCAGGGAGACAACTTGGGGCAGGAGTGCATGGGAGGGAAGGACACAGGGGAGAGGTAACTCTACAGAGAGGAAGTGGGAAGAGAGCTGTTACATTGTGGGGAATTGCAGTCAATGTCATGAAACAAAATGTGTATGAACTGCTGTATGGAAAATGAATTTGCTCTGTAAACTTTCACCCAAATCACAAAACTAATATTAAAAAAAAAAAAGATGGAATCCCATTTCTGCAAGAAGGAATGCTTGCACAAGAAGTTAAGGTAAACAATGTAAATATTGCATGTTTCTGGGAAAGACAGTGTTGGGTCAGTGTAGGAGGCAATATGGCATCCACGCTACAGAAAAGTAGGAAAAAAAGAAAGTCTCATACATTTAGACTCTAGGGAGTCAGTAACAGGAAGAGAAGAAAAGGAAAGTGGGAAAAATGATGATGTCCCCAAAGAAGAGGCTTTCAAAAAAGGACTTTTTGAATTACGAATTTTACTTAATGATGAAAAATCTAAGACTAGTATAGTATACACGAATAGCTTAAAAAGGAACAGTAAACTAAATATGTGCCACTTAAATTTATCTTCTTTTCCACTGTCAATATGATGAGTCCTCTAATGAATGCCTCTCGTCCTATTTGAACTTAATGATCTATACAGAGAGTACACAAAGATTCTAAACCCATGCTGTCCAGTTAGGTAGCTGCTTGCCATACGTGGTATGGAGCACTTGAAGTGGAGTTAGTCCAAACTGAGATGTGCTGTGAGTGTAAAATATACACTGGACTTTAAAGACTTAGTATAAATAAAAGAATATACATCTCTCCTCAGTATACTTTTTGTAATTACAGATTAAAATTATAACATTTCAGATGTTTTAGGTTAAATACATTATTCAAATTCATTTTCCTTTTATTTAGTTATTTTACTTTAAACTTACTTTACTTTTAAAAGATAACTACTAAAAATTTTAAATCTGTGGCTTTCTCCTGAACAGTACTGTTCTATACATTTCAGGAGCAAAGTCCTCTAGGAACTGTAGAAACTAGAGTTGGAACAAAGCTTGTTCTTAAGGTGAGAGGTCAGGGGAACATGATTGTAAGAAACATGACATTAGGCAAAAGATGAAAGTTTCCAGCCAAATACTTTGAGAGACTGAGTTGCTGAGCCCATGGGCCCAGGACCATGGTTGCAGGGGACATCACACTCAGTTATCATAACATGTTACACAAAACATTGTTCTACATTCTACCTTGGTGACTGGTGACTGGGGTCCTAAAAGCTTATGAGAGGCCATGAAAGATGTACCAACTGGTCTGTCCTTGTCTGGAGTAAAGAAGAGTGTAGAAAATCAAAGACACATGGGAACAATTCCTCCAAGGGACTACTGGACTGGACCCTGAGACCAGAAGAACTTGATGGTGCCCGGCTACCACTTTACAACCACTCAGAAAGTGATCAAAATTGGAGATTCTGATAGAGTGGAATAAAAACGTGGAACAAAATTCAAAATTGTAAAAAAAAAAAAAAAAAGACCAGCCTTACTGCTCTAATAAAGACTGGTAAAATTTGAGAGACTATGGCCTCTAATCACCCATTAGACCTGGCATTGAACTCATTCCTGTGGCTTAACTTCCAGCCAAACAGTTTAGGAGGTGGACAATTAAGCCAGGTAGCTACAGTCCTTAGAACAATCTACCATGGGAGGTCAGAAGGGCAGCACTTGTGCAGGGAAGTAGCTCAGAGAGCAGGAATTCAAGGAAAAAAGGACACAGGGAAAAGGTAGCCACAGGGAGGAAGTGGGAAAAGAGCTGTTACATTGAGGGGATTGCAATCAACGTCACGGGAAAAAAAAAGTGCCTATGAAGTGCTAAATGGAAAACAAATTTGCTCTGTAAATTTTCACCCAAATCATAATTAAAAATAAATAAAAGATGAGACTTTATTTTTTGAAGAAAGGGAAGGCTTTTCTTAACTTCCACTGAACTCAATGGCAACAAGTTCGGTTTGGGGTTTGCTTTAAGTTAGACTCGGTTCATGCTCTCGGTATGAAAAAGGCAAACTATGAGCTTAATTCAACTAACATTAATTGAACACCTGCAAAAAATGAGTCAGACGTGGCCCTGGTCCTCAGGAGTTCACTATTTGATACAATCTTTGCTGCAAAGCACATCCCTGGCTCACGGTAGAGACTCTATGTTTACTGAGTGGATTAATAAGAATGACTGGAAAACTGTGGAAGTGATGTAAAGCTGCAAAACAACAGGCATTCAGTGAAGCCTGCTAAAGCTGCCATCATTAGCAACAGATGTCACAGCCATTAGAGAAAACTAAAGAAAGACCTGTAAAAAGAAATATAATTAAGAATATTTTGTCTGAAACCATTCTATATAACTAAAAGCAATTCAAGACACAATAAATTCAAACAATATATTAAGAGAATGAAGAATTGCCATTACTTGCAAGTCCTTGCCTGAAATATAAAGTACTTGTTCTGGAATTCAAAGCCTTTTAAAGTCTGGCCACACCCCAGTCTCCCACTGTTCTTTTATGCATGCTTCAGTCACCTCACAAGAGAGCCAATAAGCAACATCATGATAAATGGAGAAAAGATTGAAGTTGTCAACAATTTCATTTGTATTAGAGGTTAACTTCTAAAGCATTTTGGTTATGGAATGTCTACAGTGGGAGCCCTAACTCCATTGTGAGTCTTGAGGTAAGTTCAGACATCATTTGTATTCTTTCTGACCATTAAATGAGCAACGTGGTTATGCATAGACAAGTCCAGGACAAACCTAGGGAGGGGCAGTGTGCCCTCAGGAAGAGTGTGGTTGAAAGTAGATTATGCTGACACAAAGAACTAGGGAACCTGCCTGGGTGTGTCCTTAGTGATTTACTGAAAGCTGCATGTTATTTAAGTTAAAGGTTGGGGTCCTGGTATTGTCTTGTGCCTATGACTCAGAACCACATGGTCACAAGTCATATCCTGACCACCACATAGCCAGGTGGTCAAGACCCAGATACAATCCTGTAACCCTTCAGTTGTGCACATATCCCAATCATGGTACTTTCCCCAATTCTGTAGTCCCACTGGTGACAATGATGAATTGGTCTGCCACCAATTGTGATCTTGTGATGATTTCATTTATTTTCTGTTATATACAATTAACCCCAAGGGCCATGACTCAACAGACTCCATCCAGAATCTAGTTAACTGAATCAAGCAGTCTCTGACTCAGTAGTCTTGGAACAGTTATGTAGCAGACCACCACAAAACTACAGCTGCTAGCAATAGAGAACTGCTTGTGATTAGTAAGCCAGGCCCTTAGGCAAGAGAAGAAGCCTCACAAGTTTGACCAGTTGTAAAATGCTGATAAACCTCCTAAATTGTCATCAAGTATCTCACCAGGTGCAGAGCATGTGCAGTAAAATTCAATGTGACCCACAAAGTGACCTTCCAGCAGAGGTAGTCAAGAACAGGAGTCCCTCACCAGGACTCAAACCAGGGTCCAGAGACATCACGCATGTGCAACATCCCAGAATGTCATGCCAAGCATCCCAGCAGCCTTCACAAAGAATTCCATCTTGGCTACTTCCTGTGTGCACATCTGATCTTCATAATCCCACCTCTTTCTCAGAGATCCCCACCCATTTCATAAATAAAGATGATTCCTTTTTCCCCACCTAGAACACTTTATAAACCTTAAAAATTCCTTTGTTTGGAGAGAGAGTGGAGGCTATCGTAGATGTAAGCCCCTCCCCTCTCCTTTCTCTTTAATAAACTGGTTCATGTGGACATTTTACCTCTCATGTTCATTTCTTTGTCAGCAGAAGGCAAGGACTTTTGCTCAGGGTCCCAGGACCCCCGGTAACAGTACTGTGTACCTATTGATGGTTCCCTCGTGTCTTTGTTTTGTCTTTGTCCTCTCTAAGGCTTAATAAAAGGGTCTCTACAGAACAAGTTTGAATCTGGAGTCTTTTTCCCCCTAGCACACATTTTACTCAGATCCCAATCAATCGCCATGGAAGCAGCAGTCAACAAATCAAACAATGTATTGCACTGGGCCAATCTGCTGCAAAAGACCTCTTCAAAGAGCAAAGATGTAATTTTGAAGACCTAGGGCATCTAACCCAACACCCATGAAAACACCCATGGTGTTTTCAGTTGAGTCACATGCATGTGAAAGCTGTACAGTGAATAAGGAAGACTACAGAAGAACTGATGCATTTGAATTGTGGTGTTGGAGAAGGATATGGAATATATATCATGGACTGCCACAAGAACAAACAAATCTGTCTTGAAGGAAGTACAGCCAGAATTCTACTTAGAGGCTAGAATGTCCAGACATCATCTCTCATATTTTGGTTATGTTATCAGAAGGGACTAGTCCCTGGAGAAGAACATCAAGCTTGGTAAAATAGAGGGTCAGCAAAAAATGGGAAGACCCTCAACAGGGTGGACTGACACGGTACCTGCGATGATGGGCTCAAGCATAGCAATGATTGTGAGGATGGCGTAGGACTGGGCAGTCTTTCATTCTGTTGTACACAGGGTCACTATGAGTCAGAACCAACTCAAAGGTAAGTAACAACATAGTCACTGAGGCAGACAGAAATGGATGTTAAATGTTATTATGAAGACCACATGGGTTTTTCTATATGGTTCTGTATAACTTTTTTCAGTAAAGACAAGGATGGCGCAGGCTATCACTGCCTAGAAGATACAGATGAGGAGACACTCCCCAGTGATCCACCTGCCCCTGGTTTGCCCCCACTGCCAGGCCCCCAAGACCATGTAAAATATGAGAAAGCATTTTTTAAGATCTGCACAAGATTTTATACTGATGTCTTCTAGGGAGTGGATTTCTCAGGGGAGTCTTTTATATATATATATATATATATATATATATATAATACACAGAACCGGAGGACGACTGTGGTGCAGTGAATTACTTGGTATGGCTTTTCTTGCCATGGTGTTTGTAACCCCCACTAGATTACTGGGTGGGGCATGCAAATAAGGTGTATAGGATTCTCATGTTGGGACTGGTTATTCTGTCACTCTGCCAGGCTTAAAATGAGCCTTTGTAGAGGCAGAAAGGGGGATCTCACTGTCATCAAGACAGAAGAGCTAGAGGTGAAGTGGAGCATGACCTTGGACCCTAGATCCCTGCGCTGGACCTCCTTGGCAGAGATGCCCCAGGAGAGATGCCTCAGCAAAGACATCTGGGTGAGAGAAGGCACAATGGAGAGTGGTGGGCTTGCCTGGTCCATAGAGTGAGAAAGCTGAGTGCCCTTGGGCAGGAGGCTAGCTGGCAGAGTGGGGTGCATGTAAGTATACCTATCAGCAGAGCAGTAAGAGCTTTGTAACACACTTGCCCAAGCAGACAGAGGTCAGGCTGAGAGGCCAAGGACCAGAGAGGCACGCCCGAGGGCACAGCAGAGAGGAGACTGTCTTGATTGAAGAATAGTATCCTGAGCATGTTCCTGAACCTGAATTGTAGCCTGTTACTTCCCTAATAAACCCCTTAATCATGAATGTTGCCTATGAGTTTGTGTGGCCACTGCAACGAATTATTGAACCCAGAAGAGAAGTAATGAGTGCCATGGGAGGGATGGTTGGTGTCAGAACTGGTAAAAAGGCTGGAGGGTGGCAGCATGTCTGGCCTCATAGGAATAAGTCTTGGACTGTTGATGGTGACTCTGTCTCCCCATTGTGAAGTTAGAGGAAGTCAGAAGATGCCACCTCCATGCCCTTTTTTCAAAGACTCATTGTGATATGCAGATGACACAACTTTGCTTGCTGAAAGTGAAGGGGACTTGAAGCATTTACTGATGAAGAGCAAAGACTACAGCCTTCAGTATGGATTACACCAATTAAAAAGAACAAAAATCCTCACAAAAGGACCAATAAACAACATTATGATAAATGAAGAAAAGACTGAAGTTGTCAAGAATTTCATTTTGCTTGAATCCACAATCAACATCCATGGAAGCAGCAGTCAATAAATGAAACAATGTAATGCACTGGAGAAATTGGCTGCTGCATCTGAGCTGAAATTGTAAAGCACTGGGTTGTGGAAGGGTGTGGTCTATGGTGGGAGCCCTAACTCCATTTTGAGTCTTAACATATGTTCAGTCGCCATTTGAGTTCTTTATGTTACATCCCCCAGTGCTTTCTGGCTTTCTGACCATTAAAACCAACTATGTGGCTATACTTAGACAAGTCCCAAGGAGAGGCAGTTTGTCCTCAGGAAGAATGTAGTTGAAAGTTGGTCACATAACAAACTAGGTAACTTGCCTGGGCATCACTCAAAGTTGCCAGCCAGCCCCATGTCATCTGATTTAAGTAAAGGTTACCAAAAAAAAAACCCAAACTCACTGCCCTCAAGTTGGTTCCGACTCATAGCAGCCCCTCCTTGGGTTTCCAAGGCAGTATCTCTATGATAGTAGATTGCCCAGTCTTCCTTCTGAGGAGTGTCTGCTGGGTTTGAACCACCAGCCTTTTGGTTAGCAGTCAAATGCCTTAGCAGTCAACTATGCCACCAGAGCTCCCAGTTAAAGATTGGGGTCCTGGTATTGTCTAGTAACCATCTTGTGGCTATAATTCAGGGTCACACGATCATGAGTCACACCCCAACTACCACATAGCCAGGTAGTCAGAATGCCAGAACCAACCCTGTAAGCTGTATATATCCCAATCAGGGTCATTTGCCCGCTTCTGCAGTCCCACCTGTGACAGTAATCAAATACCTATCACCAGTCACGGTCTTGTGAAGATCTCCTTTGTTCTTTATCATATATAACGAACAACGTGATAGTGACTCAGCAGATTTCATCAGCCTCTGCAATGGGTACGTGCTCAGTTTCCTTCATCTGGATGATGTTTTTGTCCTATTTCAGGTTTACCAAAAGGGTATCTATGGGTTATGTTTGAATCTGAGGTCTTTTTACCCCTAGCACACTGCAAGAGACTTCTTTAAAGTATTAAAAAGCAAAGATGTCACTTTGAAGACTAAGATGTGCCTGATCCAATTCATAGTATTTTCTTTTCTTTTCTTAGTATTTTCATGCTAAGTGTATGTGAAGTTTATTTAGTACAGAGAAAATTCTGCCAGCATTGTTACTATTTGAAGTCAATTCATTTTCAATCACCTCATATGTATGTGAAAACTCAAGAATGAATAAGGAAGACTGAAGAATTTATGCCTTTGAATTATAGTGTTGGCTAAGAATACTGGGTATACCACTCATCTGTTTGTTGTACTTGCATGTTGTTGTGATGCTGGAAGTTATGCCACAGGTATTTCAAGTGCCAGCAGGGTCACCTACAGTAGACAGGTGTCAGCAGAGCTTCCAGACTAAGACTAGGAAGAAAGTCCTGGCAATCTACTAAAAAAAAAAAAAAAAGCCAGTGAAAACCTTATGAACAGTCTGTCTCATACAGAGCCAAATGATGAACCCTTCAACTGGGAATGCACTCAAAATACAACTGGGGAAGAGCTGCCTCCTCAAACTAGAATTGACCTTAATGATGTGACTGGAGTAAAGTTTTCGAGACTTCCATTTGCTAATGTGGCATGACTCAAAAGAAAGAAACAACTACAAACATCCATTAATAATCATAATCTGAAATGTATGAAGTATGAATCTAGGGAAGTTGGAAGTCATCATAAATGAAATGGAACCTATAAAGATGGATTTCCTAGGCCTTGGCAAGCTGAAATGGACTCATATTGGCCATTTTGAATTGGGCAACCATATGGTCTACTATGCCAGGAATGACAAATTGAAGAGGAATGTTGTTACTTGCACTATCAAAAAGAATATTTCAAGGTCTATCCTGAAGTACAATGCTGTTAGTGATAGTATCCATACACCTAAAAGGAACACCAGTTAATACAACTATCATTCAGATTTAGTCTGAAATTGATCAAACATGCAATCAAGATGCACTAATAATTACTAGTGATTGGAATGCAAAAGTTGCAAACAGAAGGATCAGTAGTTGCAAAATACAGCCTTCGCGATAGAAACAATGCTGGAGATTACATGATAGAATTTTGCAAGACCAACAATTTACTCATTGGAAATACCCTCCTTCAACAACATAAACTGTGACTGTGCATCTGGACCTTGCCAAATGAAACACAGGTATCAAATTGACTGTATCTGTGCAAAGACATAATGGGGATGCTCAGTATCAATAGTTAAAGCAAGTCCAGGGGCCGATAATGTAAAGTTCAAGGTGAAGTTGAAAAAAAATGAAAGTAAGTTCACCAGAGCCAAAGTATGACTTTAAGGATATCCCACCTGAATTTAGAGGCCACCTCAAAAACATATTTGGCACAGTGAACACTGAAGACAAGATGAGCTGTAGGATGACATCAAAGACATCCCACATGAAAAAAGCAAAAGGTCGTTAAAAAGACAGGAAAGAAAAGACCAAAATGGATGTCAGAGGAGACTCGGAAACTTGCTTATGAACATAGAGTAGCTAAAGAGAATGAAGAATGAAGTAAAAGAGTAGAACAAAAGATTTCCAAGGGCAGCTTGAGAAGACAAGTATTACGATATTGAAATGTGCAAAGACCTGAAGTTAGAAAGAAAACCAAAAGGGAAGAACACGCTTAGCATTTCTCAAGCTGAAAGAAATGAAAGAAAAAACAAAGCCTCAAATTGAAGGATTCAATGGGCAAAATATTGAACAACGCAGGAAGAAGCATCAAAAGAACAGAGTCACTGTTTCAAAAATAACTGGTTGGCATTCAACCATTTGGAGAAGTGGCATATCAAAAACCGATGATATTAAAGTAATAAGTCCAAGCTGCACTGAAAACCACCCCTCCCCACAAAAAAACCCATACAAAACAAACTCACTGCCACTGAATCAATTCTGACTCATAGCGACCCACTTTGGGTTTCTGAGGCAGTAAATCTTTACAGAAGTAGATTACCCAGTTTTCCTTCCACAGAGTGGCTGGTGGGTTTGAACCGCCAACTTTCTGGTTAGCAGTCTAGTGCCTTAGGCACTATGCCACCACAGCTCCTTGAAGGCACTGGCAAAAAACAAAGCTCCAGGAATTGATAGAATACCAATTGAGATGTTTCAACAAATGAATGCAACACTGGAAGTGCTCGTCACTTGTCTATGCCAAGAAATTTGGAAGACAGCTCCCTGCCCAACTGACAGGAAGAGATCCATATTAGTGCCCATTCCAAAGAAAGGTGATCTGACAAAGGTGGAAATTATCAAATAATATCATTAATATCGGGAGCTCTGGTAGCATAGTGGCTAAGACACTTGCCTGCTAACCAGATGGCTGGCGGTTCAAACCCACCAGCCACTCCTCGGA
>NW_006921783.1:1448903-1476810 GCF_000298275.1 Orycteropus afer afer | reverse complement strand
CTCTATCTATCTAACAGCATTCCCTCCCCTTCCCTCCCACCCCTGGTAACCAACAAAGAAAATGTCCTCCAATATATAAACATTTCCTTAACTTTAAGTAAAAATTTTTTTAAAGACAATTCAAAAATCGTTGCAGTAGTACATTGAAGGGAACTGCCAGAAATTCAAGCTTCAGAAAAGGACATGCAATGAAGGTATCATTGCTGAAGTAAGGTGGATCTTGGCTGAAAGCAAAGGGTACCAGAAAGATGTTTACCTGGGCTTTATGGACTATGCAAAGGCATTCGACGATATGGATTATAACAAATTATGGATCACATTGCAAAGAATTGGAATTCCAGAACACTTAACTATGGTCATGAGGAAGCTATACATAGACCAAGAGGCAGTTGTTCAAACAGAACAAGGGAACACACTGTATAGTTTAAAATCAGAAAAGATGTGTGTCAGGGTTGTGTCCTTTCACCATACTTATTCAATCTGTATGCTCAGCAAATAATCCAAGAAGCTGGGCTATATAAAGAATTCTGCATCAGGATTGGAGGAAACTCATTAACAACTGGCAATATGCAGATGACACAACCTTCCTTGCTGAAAGTGAAGAAGACTTGAAGCACTTAGTGTTGAAGATCAAAGACTATAGCCTTCAGTATGGATTACATCTCAACATAAAACAGCCCCCAAATCTTCACAACTGGACCAATAAACAACATCATGATAAATGGAGAAAATGTTCAAGTTGTCAAGGATTTTATTTGGATCTAGAATCAATGCCCATGGAAGCAGTAGTCAAGAAGTCAAATGGTGTATTGTATTGAGCAATTCTGCTGCAAAAGATCTCCTTAAAGTGTTCAAAAGCAAAAATGTCACTCTTAGGACCAAAGTACACTTGACCCAAGGCATAGTATTATCAATTGCCTCATATGCATGCAAAAGCAGGATAATGAAAAAGGAAAACTGAAAAAGAATCGATGCTCTTCAATTACGGTGTTGGTGAAGAATATTAACTATACCATGAACTGCCAGAAGAATGAACAAATTTGTCTTGGAAGAGGTACAGCCAGAATGCTTCTTACAAGCAAAGATGACTGCTTTGAACATTATCAGAAGGGACCGATAGTCCCTGGAGAAGAACATGATGCTTGGTAGAGAGTCAGCAAAAAAGAGGAAGTTTCTCAAAGAGATGGACTGACACAGTGGCTGCAACAATGGGCTCAAACAGGACAACCATTGTGAGGATGGTACAGGCCCAGGCAGTGTTTTGTTCTGTTGGCCATTAGGAGTCAGAACCTAACAACACCACACTTCTTTTGCTTGCATCTATATATTTTTAACAAGGAGCATTAAAACACAAGATAAAGAAAAAAATAACTCAAATGCTTTAAAAAAGGATGTTGTTAACACTGAACAGAGTTTGGAAGAATATGTCAAATATATCAGAAGGAAGTAACAAGGGGTGGAAGGATTTATGTGTGTCCTGTAAACTGTCACATAGTTTTGTCTGTTGCTATTTGGAGTCAATTCTAACTCATGGCAACCCCATGTGTGCAGAGAACTGCTCCATAAGGTTTCTAAGGCTGTGGCCTTTCGAAAGCAGACTGGCAGGTCTTACTTCTGAAGTGCCTCTAGATAGATCTGAACTGCAAACCTAGTATTCCAGAACTTAACCATTTGCTCCACCAGGGACTGCTCATGACATAAACAAGGTATAGGAACTACAGAGGCAGAGGAAGAAGGGAGAAATTAAGATCAACTTTGGGGTCTTATTTTCTCCAAATGGTTTTCTAATGAACATAGCCTACCCCAGGGTGGATTAGTAAATATATCACAAAAGATTTGTCTAAATATATATATTAAGTTAAAAAGCTTTTGTGTATGGAAGAACTTTTTATTTCTTCCTTCAGAGGTCAAGGATGTCTTTTATGTTCAGATAGATTCTTCACATCTGAAGAAGAAAATGCAGAACACCAGGAATTTCTTTGATCTCTACATTTTCCTAAAAGCACTATTTTCAGCTCCCCCCATTTCTTTTTCCTTTTGAAATCATGCAAAACACTGTCACACACATACTTTTGCCAGATAGGCATCTAATGTTGTCTGGGTTCCATCAGAAATCCTGGAACAGTGACACTCAAGCCCTCCCAGGCTTTGAGAACTGTGCACCTACCTGGAAGTGGAACACTCAGGTTCTGTACCTCTCCTCATCACAGGATGATTACACAAACCTCTCTTTTTGAACTTTGGTACCCCTGGAGAGTGGTGTAATTGTACTCATATGTCATTTATTCTGAGCTCCCACCCAGCCAACTTCAATATGCAATAACTCATTTACTGAAACATGTAAACAACCCCAGCACTAAAGCAGCCAAATGGAAAGCCGCCTTAACCACAAGCTCTAGAAGGTATAATAAAGGCTAGATTCCGCCTCTTGGCTTGGCAAAAAGCAGTTGGGAGGATGCCATGATACTAACTTGGGAACACTTACGACATTTGGGTTCTAGGTGGCTGCCACTGCTGTCTAGGCTAGCACTACTGGAATACCAGAATCTGTTGTTGTTGTTGTTGTTATATGCCGTCGAGTCGGCCCCGACTCATAGCAACCCCTCCTTGGGTTTCCGAGGCAGTATCACTACGAAAGTAGGATTGCCCAACCTTCCTTCCGAGGAGTGGCTGGTGGGTTTGAACCGCCAGCCATCTGGTTAGCAGGCAAGTGTCTTAGCCACTATGCTACCAGAATCTAGTAGAAGAAATATACAGGAAATGACATTGCCAAACTTTTTTTCCTTATAAAGGCAGATAATTTATCCATGAATTACCATCTTCCCAGTTTCCCTAGGGAGGAGCCAATGGTTAAGCCAGCAGGATACAACTGGAGAGAGAGATATAGTAACAGCTTCCTCTGACCTCAAGGTCTAGTCACAATGCCATCTCTTCAAGAACAATGCTACATAACAAGTTAAGGCTTAGATCATCACTTACTGGAAAGTACAGATGACATATTACTCCAGAGATTTCTCTGAAAAGGTCCAGCTTATTCACTGATGGAAGTCAGAGTGGTCCAATGGATAGCATTATTCACTAGGAGTAAGGAAACCTGTGATATAGACACACTGGAGGTCCCACCAGTCTACTGGTGTCTTCCTTCCATATGTCCAAAACAGAAGTTTCTCTCCCTGAAAGCTAATCCTCCTGTATTCCTGGCTCGGTGACGGGCATCACTGACTTCTCAGGGTTCTTTGGTTCCTTTCCCACCTTGACTCCAACATTATCTTGTACCCTGGATTCTACTTAGGTACCCTCCCTGCCTGCTTTTACATTCCCGTTGCTGCTCCACCTGGACTACTGCAGACCTCACTCACAAGCACCTGTTGTGAGCCTACTAATGCCAGGGCTTGCCTCGGTTCTTGGGCCATAATGGAGACCACAACAGTCCTCATGGAGCTTACATTCTAGTGGTGGACAAAAGACCAAAAACAAAACAGAAAAACTAGTTGTAAAGTATGTAGGTACCTTAAAAGAAACAGAAAGCAAAGAATAACAAAGGAGGTGGGTGGAAGGACCAACTTTAGATGGCCAAGACTCCTGACTGGTCTTGTCTTTGCTTCCACGTAACCTATACAAAAGAGCCCTGGTGCTCAAAATGGTTAAGCACTAGCTAGCTACCAAAAAGTTGGCAGTTTGAACCCACCCAGTGGCTCTGTAGGAGAAAGGCCTCATGATCTGTTTCCATAAATATTAGTCAAGAAAACCCCAGGGGGCAGTTTTACTGTTACATGGGGTCACTGAGTCGGATTCAACTTGACGGCACCCAACAATAACATCCTACACAAAGCTCCCCTACTATCTCCTCCAGGTATAGAAGCTTTCCTCTCCCTAGCCTTGCCAAAAGTCCAATTCAGCTTTCACCCATCAGTTCAAATGCCACCTTATCACAAAACCTTTTTGATCCTTTTCAGCAATACCCTTCCTCTTTTCAGTTCCTTTCTTACAGCATTCCACGCTATTTTGTAGTCATCTGCATTATCTGCCTAATATCCCTAACTCTACCATTAGATGGAAATCCAAAATCCAAATCCAATGCCATTGAGCTGATACCAAGTCATAGTCAAATTCTGACTCACAGTGAGTGACCCAACAGGACAGAGTAGAACTGCCCCATAGGGTTTCCAAGGCTATAAATTGTTACTGAAGCAGACTGCCTCATCTTTCTCCTGTGGAGCAACTGATGGGTTCAAACCACTCACCATTTGGTTAGTAGCTCAATGCTTTAAGCAGTAAGCCACCAGGAGATCATGTATTAACAGCTTTGTCTCTTCCCTCTAGCACCTTAAACTCAGTAGACTTAAAAAATGAATTCAAGGGTTTTTTTTTTTTTTTTTTTTTTTTCAATGTGGTTAATGCTACTACTGGCCCTAATTATTTCATAGGGTTGTCATGAAGATCAAATAAAAGTCAAGATGTGAAAGTGCTTTGAGAAAGAAAAAAACGGGGTGTACAAATAGAAATTGCTTTGTAATCATAATTGTAGCAAACACTACTCTGGGAACCTGCCCACACAGAAAGCCTAAGAATGGAGATGGCTCTCCCAACCTTTGCTACAGCGAAGCAAAATGGCTATCCATCTATTTAAGTGGCAAAACTTTTAGCCTACGGCCTTTTCTGTCAGTGCCAATTTTCCATCACTTACCTTGTGATCACAGAATGAAACAAATATGCTGAGGCTTGGCTTTCTGCAGAACACAGTGGTTAGGAGTCACAATGCCTGGGTTTGAATCTCTGGTCTGCCAACTCCTCGCTGTGTGTGACCTCTTGATAAATTACTCTCTCCACATTAGTTCCCTCATGGGGTGGTTGTGAGGGTTAAATAAAGTACACATGGCGCAGTACTGAAAACAGTGCCTGGTATAAAGCAATTTTCAAAGTTAAAGCAATCCACTGTGCTTCCTGGTACAAGGTACAGTAGAGTGGTCCCTGGGAACTAATCTTGATCACTGGCGTAGAGTGTGGTGGTGTACAAACTGGTGTATAATGTGGAGATACATAAAGAATACACCATGGAGGGGACACCATGGTGCAACGAGCCTTGAAAATGAGCCCAAAACAGTATGAGGTTGGTCAGAGAAAGTTTGGCTCATCAGGGAGTTTACAATCTGGCCACTCAAATTAAAATCACTGTCAAGAAGCTGAAAGGTGTATTAAAAAGCAGAAGAAAAGCAGAGAAAGGGCTCCTCTGGTTAGTATTGGGCCTTCATCTGCTTAACTAACGAAAGAAGGCTGAGAACACCAGAGTTCTCCTGCACCGTGTGAGCCAGGCTCTGGGTCTACTGCCAAGGGTGAACCTGAGCTGCTGTTTGTTTCCAACACAGTGAGGGGCCAAGGAAGACGACAGTGATTGAAGAGTTGTTCCCCACCACCAAATCCATAACTGCCTCACTCTTCTAAAACATGTTTTTCCATTGGAAACAGACTGGAACACAAGCAATGCTGTCAGGCTATCAGTCAAAAGTGATCTGAGTAAAGGCAACAAAGGGAAATACCAAATTTGGGGTGGGGTAAGGTATAAAAGTACCCACAAAGGTTCTTTGAATGAACAAGGCTGTTTCTCAAGGGTTCTAGGTAGAAGGCAACTTACACAGAAAGACAGCTGTCCCTGAGAAACCTCAAAAGGAGATGGTTATAACTGTTGGCTTAGATGAGCAGTTTGGGGTTCTCTCTTAAAGCCAATGACCCATAATAAGCCAGAGCCTACCCCCAAGAATTCAGGAATGTGGTTTCCAATGCAAACAGAAATTAAGTTGTAGAAATAGTGCTGGAGCATGTCCAGGCACTCCCTATGTCCTTTGAGTCATTTGGAAATGGTTAACAAATGGGCTGGACACCTGGACTGATTACCCCTGAAGGGGATTTCCACACAAACCCTACAGTGTAAAATCATCCTCCTCTTCCTTCCCAAACAATTCAATTCAGTTACACCCTCTCTAAAGGGAGCTCTGGTAGCATGGTGGCTAAGGCACTTGACTGCTCACCAGAAGGCTGTTGGTTCAAACCCACCAGCCACTCCTCGGAAGGAAGGTTGGGCAATCCTACTTCCGTAGTGATACTGCCTCGGAAACCCAAGGAGGGGTCGCTATGAGTCGGGGCCGACTCGACGGCAAACAACAACAACAACAAAGTGTGTCTCAAACATTTCAAATTTCCTAAATTTGCTTGTAGGCTAAGTTAGAGCAGCAACTGCTGCTGACACGAAGAAACAAGGAGCCAAGCAACTCTGT
The DNA here is from genome assembly GCF_000298275.1 of Orycteropus afer afer. Lineage (NCBI taxonomy): Eukaryota > Metazoa > Chordata > Mammalia > Tubulidentata > Orycteropodidae > Orycteropus > Orycteropus afer. The sequence continues at coordinate 1,470,538 of NW_006921783.1, read as the reverse complement.
GCTTTTTTAGAGTTTATTTTAAATTAAAAAGAGCAGATGTTTAATGTTTGAAAAAGCCACACATTTGTGGGTTTGGCTGACAAACCCTCTAAGCTGCATTTCATATCTGTTCCCATAGAGTCAGCCAGTCACTTGCAACTGACTCACTCTGGGCCAGTCTCCTGACTACAGAATTAGAATTCCATAACGCAAACGATTCCAGGGTGTTTGGGTGGAGAGTGGGGGCCATCTAAAACCTTTCTTTCCCTTTTTAATTTAGTAGTATCAACACCCACAGAACAAACTGCTAGTGGGTCAAAGAGAATGAGCAAACACTTGGCACCTGGTTATCCTACTGCCAAGCAATTCTAAAGGCAGTGAGTAAGCAGCTGTCCAGAACAGGTTTTTGTATAATCCCTTTTAAGAGTACTGGTTAAATATGCAAATATGTGGAGGTTATTTGCTGTGATTGAAGGGCTCACCCCCAAGGCAAACGCATTACCTCAGGTGAACTTGGCTCTGGTGGGGAGGGAGGGACAAGAACTCAAACTCCAGTCTAGCAGACACAAATGACCTGTTACTTCTAGAGTTTAAAGTTCATTGTGTGGTTTCTCATCTTCGAGAATAAAGGGACAAAAAAACTTTCAGAGGTGAGAGTTTTGTGTGGCATCTCATCTACCATGTTTTGTAAATACCAGCGAAGCTTTGATCAATGCGAGTCAAGAGATGAAATATTACTTAGCTTTCAAAACTATTAAACTCCTCCTGCTGAGTATGTTAATTTTTTGTGAGCACATAAAAACCAAAATGAACCTCTGCTTTGCTGTTTATTTTCTAATAGGAATGGGACTTTCAGGTATGCTCAGGAAGATCTCACATGCCAACTAATGAAGCGTTTACCCAGCAAATTTTACTGGATATTGTAGATGAGCTTTCCTAACAAGGATTAAAAGCTAATATTTTCTTTGGTCACGTTGTTGGAAGGGACCACTACCTGGAGAAGGATATCATGCTTGGTAAAGTGAAGGGTCAGGTGCTTCGACAGCATAGTGCCTAAGGCATTTGACTGCTAACCAGAAGGCTGGAGGTTCAAACTCACCAGCCACTCCTCGGAAGGAAGGTTGGGCAGTCTATTTCCATAGTGATACTGTCTCGGAAACCCAAGGAGGGGTCACTCGTTGGCACATAACAAAGGGTCAGCGAAGGGGAAGATCCTCAGTGAGACCGATTGTCACAGTGACTGCAACAATGGGCTAAAGTATAGCATGGATTGTGAGGATGGTACATAACCAGGCAGTGTTTTGTTCTGTTGAATATAGGGTCGCTGTGTGTCAGAGGTGACTCTATGGCACCTAATAACAATATGCTTCTTTTAGAACAGCACTCTTCATAATGGGAATAAATTAGAAAGTGCCAACTTTTAAGGTGGGAAGTTTAGAGATCAACTTTCAATTATTTTATGTATTTGTTCTTGTCTTGAATACACTAGCTGGAAGCTTATTTTTTTAAAAAAAGCTTTTGGTCTTGTTAACCAAGTCATTAACTCATTAATTTCTGTTTTCATTACTTTTTTTTTTTTATTGTTGTGGTTTTAATTTCTTTAGTACAATGTTCTTTTTCACTTTAGTACAATGTTCTTTTCTGCAAGTCTGATGGAGTGTATCTTCGCCAGAGTATGTACACATATGCTGAGAGCATGAAAATGTTTAAGGATTAAACACAACGCTGTGACATTTGGCATGTGTTACATTAGATGCTCTCTTTGATGAATTAAAAAAATGGTAATATTGTATTATATATTGCCTGATTTAATCCTTAAGATTAAACATGTTCACCTAGCTCTATTTTTATAGATGAATCATTTCTCAAGGTCACATATAACATGTAAATGGTCGAAATCTAAACCATCAACAAGGGCTATTTATTGTACCTGGAGGCAAATGAGTTTCAAAATATGGGAAAAAGTTGACACTCTAAGGTTGGGGAACTCTATGAGCTCCTTACATTTGGGTCTGTCTAAATATAATTCACCCAAGTGAAAACCAGTTGTCATTGACTTGACTCATGGTGAGCCCATTCGTGTCAGGGTACAATTGTGCTTCATACAGACTGCAACGGCTAATTTTTTCCAAGATATGCCTGGGCAGACTCCAACTGTCACCCAGAGCATGTTAACCCTTTGCACTACCCAGGGACTCCATGCTAGAGTACAGAAGGGCAATCAGGATTTTATTTAGCTTACTGAACTGTTTGTGCTCAATGAGTTGGTGCTGAATTGAACGGGTGAGTGAAACTATAAACACCTCATGCTGTCTTTTGAAAACCAGAGCATGCGAAGCACAGGCTTCACTTGTGGGAGCCTCCATTACATTTAAGTGACTAGCATTCTATTCTCAGACACCTAGCTGCCTTGTCAGTTTCTGGCACCTTGGAGAATGGGGACAGGTGGCTATTACCCAAATGTAGTCTCCCTTTCTTCCAGACCAGCTTCATCCCTCAAAATTATTTATAAAAAGAATGCAAAAATGGTGGGTAAACTGGATGCTGCATTTTCATGTTACGTTAACTGCCTTAAAGGAGATGCTTTTTCGTGCTTAAAACAGCTGTATAAACGACTGATGTACTGTACTGCTTGATGGTCACAGAGCTGGACATGACAAAATATGGCAGACATTCAAGGCACCAAAATGAAACTTATACAAAGGAGAGAAGAAATCAGGAGAATTCTCAGGCCCTTTTTTTTATTTGCAGAAGCATCAAACCATCCATTTGCAAATTCCCTGGTCTCCCATCAGCTGGAATTAACTAGGTATTATCTGTGGCATCATATAACAAAACAAAAACAATAACAAAAAAACAAACCCAGAACAGAAGGATATCACACTGCTCCAGGTGGAATTTACCTGAATGCTTAATGAAGGAAAGGAGGAGAGCTGTTCATGTTTTTTAAAGCAAATTTGTTAGAAAGGTAGTGAATAAAATGGTCATCGTTAAGTCAAATGCAAATACTTAGAGACATTCAGACTAGGAAACCAAGTTTTTCTGTTTTTAATACCCTATCATGAAAATAAATTTACTAATAAATTGCTAAGATATAGTGAAAACAGTACAATTCATATTTGCTTTCCTCTTTCCTTTCTTTAGACAAACACCAAAATGCAGGTGAAGGAGATGAGACATGACAACTAGAAGCTGATTTAGAAATTTACGCCAAAGAGAGAACCCTAAGGAAGCTAAAAATCATTTTTGTTAATGTGGACCTATTTACAAAAGAGCACTCTTGGATACTGCTTTTGAAGTCAGGTCAAGTAATAGTCATTGTTAAAAAGTCCCTGGGGGCAAAAAATGATGTTAAGAAAGCATTAACCTTTTCAAAACCCACAAGGCAGGTTACTTGACCTTTCACAAAAGGCAGGTTTACCTGTTATTTATTTAGTTGGAGCCATGGAGACTATCCCCATTTTCCTCCTCTCTACATGCTGCTAGGACATAAGAGCTTTTTATCTTAAGCCATGATGCCGGGTAAGGTTGGAGAAATGGGAACAACATTTGATATGGATGGTCAGATGAAAGATACCAAAATGTCAGACAGCCCATCGACTGCTGTTGCCATGAGATTCAACAGTCAACATCAGTCTGATAAGCTACCCGACAAGATGATACAGCCATGCAGATGTCACGACGGTAGGCAAAACAAGCAGACATTCAAGTAGGGTTTCATAAAACAAATCAGGCATTTCTGCCCTTTTGAGATTAGACTCAATTCTATTCTCAATACACTGTAGGTTGTCAATTTTCCTAAAGGAAAAAAGTGAAATTATTGTTTATTTTCCTACAAAGCAAATAAAAATGACCAGGGTCAACCAGTAACAGCTCAATGGAAGGGGGGACCCCACATAACACAAAACACTTACAGAAAGGCAGGAAAATTGAGTTAACATACAAAAGTAAATTTCTATGCCTGTTAAAGCACACACCGAGCCAATTTAATTTTGTTATGAGAATGAATCTCTCAGCTACGAGAAAGTGTAGTAATTAAAAGAAAAAAAAAAATTTTCTCTCCAGTGCCATTTGATTTGTATTTTTATCACCTCTCTGGTTTTCAGAAACAAAGAAATCCCCATCCTAGGCCAATCCCATAGGTCACCACAGCAGCGTGTATAGCTGCCTAATTCCAGCATTACAAAAGATGCCATGGTGCTGGCTCTTATATGCAAATAAAGGATTAAGAAATCCTGGTTGTAGGTGGATTTGGCAAGGCTGCCATTCAGTTGGTAGAAGCTAAAAGGAAGTAAAAAATCAAAACGCTCAAGAAAACGGACACATTTTGGAATGATCAAAGATGTCTTTATAAAGTTTTTTCTTGACTTCATTCTAAATATACAGAATAAAAAATGGCGTCAGCTCATTTGTGAGACACCAACCAGATTTTCCTTATACTGTCTCAAAATTTAAAGATCAGTTTTCCCAGAGGGTGTGCAATGCATCATAAAATGGCCTTGAGGGTGGGATCAAGGAAGGGTTTGGGCAGGATGGCATATTAAATTTTACCATGATAGACATGCAAGACTGTTATCCAATCTAGTGTAATTTATATACATTTTGATGAATTAGAAAACAGCCATCATTTGGACAAGCTAAAAAGCTTGACACACTTAGGAATTTTTTTTTTGGGGGGGTGGTAGTGGGAATTCTTAAATTGTATTTGTGGGCCTTCTGAAAGTAACAAATTGAAGGCCAGTTTCTGGTAAGTTTGCTGCCGAACATCACATTCCACCCTTATAAAATACAATTTGGATTGAGTTTAGGGTGGATACCTTACCTTAACACACAAAGGAAAAGTAAGTCAGTGCAAAATATGGACTAAACTGGTTTCAGGAAGAAATATTTAAAAACTGATACAGGTTGGAAAAGGGAATTTTCCTCCCTGGTTTGGAGTCCTCCTCATTTAAGGCAGGACTCAGCCATTCTAATTTCTGCAGTTAAAAACTTTCTCCACTTATTTAGTTTTTTCCTCTGAGTTCAACCGCTGTTGGATTCGTTTGGCATAACTTTGTGCCATGGAGTTAATGATGGACAGGATGAAGTAACACACCATGACAACGACCAACTTCTCAAACATCCAGGACAACCAATTTTCTCCCTGCAGGAATAAATGCAGAACAATCCAAGAAGAAAGGCTTCATTAGTCCAGAGTAAAAAAGGGATCATCTACAATGTGTTAAAGAAAATAAACAGACCTTGGAATTTAAAAGAACAACTTAAAAGGTCTAGACAATCCATAAGGATGAGTCTCCAGCCTGCCCTGAAATTTACCTGAGGTCACATTCAGGCATTTTTACATCCAGCTATAAAGATATACTTTGCTAGATGTAAAGTCATTGTTGATTCATATAGTTTGGAAGGGAATGAGTACCAGGTCAGTCATCTCTCAACTTTTACTGTGACAGAAGAATAAAGCCGTTGATTAAAGCCTTGGGTTTCTAAAGCCAGTAAGTAGCTCCACTTAAGCAGATTGTTGCAGAGTAGTGTTCAGAGTCTTCGTCCCGCCCCCCCCCCCCTTCTGGTATCAGGAGCAGCTTAAAAAATGTATCTATTTCTGAAGTCCTGCTTGGTCAATTGAGGGCAGCAAAGGCCCACATGAAGAGTTTAAGGCCATTTGGGGGAAAAAAAAAAAAAAAAAAACCAAAACACACAACTGTGCTTCCTTCTAGTTTCCTATTTCAGATTATTGCTTACTCATCCTCTTCTAGATATTTTCCTGCCATAGAACAGTTTACAGAAAAGGCAGGGCTAGGGTCTTGTTTCAGGTTTTTAAGCTCAGCCATGTTAAACGCCTTGGGTGTATAAAAAAAATGATGTTTTTCCCCACTTTCCCACAGGGGGAAAAAAAAAATGAAGGGAGATATTCACATGATTTCAGTAAGTTCAATACTTTGTTATGCAGTGAATTTGAACTTTTAAAATCTATTTGAGTGGCAAAGGCTGAAAGCTAATTTCACACCTGCTGAAGAAATCATTTAAGGTCAAAGCAGTAGCTGATTCTACTTAACAAACTCATTATTTTCCATTAACCCTACGCATGTTTTTGGGACAAGATGCCCCAAATAGAACATACAGTTTCTGTCTTAAGGCTAAGACTCCCATCAGAAAGACTAGCCAACAAAACACTCTTACCAGCCAACAAATGTGAGTGAAAGTGATTTCAGTCTGAAACTGCCCAGAGAGAAGAAGAAAACGGAACAAGGTCTCACCTGTACGGTGCCCGTTTCACTTTTGTGGTGAAGTTTTTGCCGCTGAGCTTCCAGGTATTCCTGGAATGGCTTCTGCAGAGAGGGACCTATGCCAGGGACAGCACTGGAGACAGGGTGGAGGAGCCCAAGGAAGAAGATAACATTTGGGAAGGAAAGCAGAAAGAACATTAGAAAAAATCCACTTACCGCCTGGACTCAAAAAGCAGGGATTGGATAAGAGAAGGAATAAAATACAACAACCAGCAGAGCCGGGAACATTCTGTCAACTCTTTCTAAAAAGCACATACAAATTCTTTCTTCCAACGTCCCTTTAAAGGAGAAAACATGGTTGGGGGGAAGCTAGGAGCTGTAAATCAGGAGCCCCATCTAGCAGAAGACTTCGTGCTCAGTGAGAGGGGAGGCGAGCTGATGCTGTACCCTGGAGTGGCACAAAGAATAAAATGAATGACTTCTGAGAAGTCCCACATTTATCACCACCAGTTCCTGTAAGAACTGGTTTGAACCGATTAATAAGGAAATGACTTAGGCTTGTGTCATCCCTAGTTAAAAAAGAAACTGCCCGCCCTCTCTCTGACTTGTCCCATCTTCTCAAAGGGGGCGGTCCTTTCTCAATCTAAGTCCTTATTAGGACAATCTGTGCGTCATCCTTATCCAAAAAGAATGCATTAGCAAATTGGGTAGGCACCTCCCACTAGTCAAAAGTCAGTGATTAACAAAGGAACAAAGAAGAACTATGAACTGTGAATCACTTCATGGTTTATGGTAGATGATTTGCACAGAAACTACAGTACATTACTAAACAACTTGTTCTGAGATGAATGGGATAGTGATCTCCGGTAAGTTTATGTCCCAGGAGCTCCCTCTCACCCAGAATACACCGAGGCAGTGCTGTGAAACCGGTTTGGCAACTGTAGCTACCAGTTTGAGGCAAGCTTGCAGGCTTTTTTTTTTTTTTTTTTTTAATGGTAACTTGGGGCAACTCAGAAAGTCAAACATACCTATTTTCTCTACCCTTTATTTTCTCATCTGACACACTAGGGATAAAAGGCAAATGAGTCCAATCTCTTCCCAATACATATCTGCAACAGTGCCCAATGCTCCCACTTTTTAGAAGAACTAGATAGCTGCTTTCTGTTATAAAAAGCTGAGTACAGGAAGAGAAGCTTTCTGCTAGTCTATTTGTCAGATTTCCTTGATCCAATTATCTATTAACCACCAATCACTTAATGGAGTCCCTATTTTGTGTCCAATACTGCCGTAGATGCTATGGTAAAATATAAAACTGCAAGAAATAATCCAGGCCTACAAAGAACTTAAAATCAGTATGAGGATTAAACAAGACCAAATGTTAGAAAAGTTCTAGTGGTTTGTTCTTTTTTTTTTTTTTTTGCTGGGGGGGAAACAAGGAAGGGACTGGCAACAATCATTGCAGACAACCTTCAAATTAGTCTGAGAAGATAAACAATTTGCCATGTTAAGAAGCCCATTAGGAGTTACACTTTAGGTGATGCCATTATACTTTCAAAGAATTATCTTCAGGCTACCTTGGCAATTAATTTTCAAGGTGCTAATGCCACTCCTCCCCTAGAAGGAAGATAGGGCAATCTACTTCCCTAGTGATACTGTCTCCTCAGAAACCCAAGGAAGGGTCGCTATGAGTCCTCAGACATAACAACAACAACAACAACAACAACATGTTACATGCTTTGAGGAGTTTTGGGTGGTGGAGTGGGGAAAAAGGTCTCTATGCAGTTTTGTATGAGAGACTAGGAAAACTGTTGAAAATAGAGCAGAGGTTGAAGTTTTTAAAGCAATATACTAACCAAAACTGTCAAGAACAAATACCACATAATTTGAATAAATCTAAAAAGTGAACTTAATCCAAAATCTAGGTATTCAGTGTTATATAGACAATTATTTGCCATATCTTAATCTTTTATTATATATTCATAAAAACTTGTTACTTCTATTTCTACAAACAATGGCTTATGCTGCAGATAGCTAATACAAAGCACTCATGCAGGAGAGTTTTCTTTATCACTAAAGAGCTCTGGTAGCATAGTGTCTAAAGCACTTGACTGCTAACCAGAAGGCTGGCGGTTCAAACCCATCAGCCACTCTTCGGAAGGAAGATGGGGCAATCTACTTCTCTTGTGATACTGCCTTGGAAACCCAAGGAGGGGTCGCTATGAGTCCGTTCTGATTCCAAGGCACATAACAACAACAAAGCTATTTTAGTAATGGACAAGATAAAGATTGAAATTACAGCTGCTACTCTTAATATGTATGTTCAGTAAACAATAATACCAGCCCACGGCCTCATCTCTCAAGTTACATTCAGGCAGCAGACAGAAACAAGGATCCATTAACTTAAGGTACATACACATGGGTAGAAAATAACTTGCATCACAATTCAGTGGCTTTTTATAGTCAGCTTAGGAAATAGCCTAAATGCCATTCCCTGAAAAAGATTACATTCAGAATGATCCTGTGCATGTGGCTAAGGACTCATCTCAGTCCACAGTGAGTGGCTGAAGTCCTCCATATGCTATTAAGTGCTGATTAAGTTCAAAGATTTACAGATATGTGCCGCTTAATGTCCACTATACTTTTTGTGAGCGTTCCGTGAAATAGGACGTTATGGTTATGTGATTCGGCTGTTGTGTGAACACCTGTGTCGAGAGGGTGCACTGGCCCAGGGGCTGCTGTGTAGCACATGTCCTGGGCAGCTCCTGCTAAGGATGCCTCAGATGAGCACTTGGTTGGGCCCCTCTGCTAAGCCAGCTGCAGAGAAAGCCAGGTAGAACTGGGGAGGGGAGGTGTAGGCCTACGGCCCCCGGGTCAGATACCTTTCCTTCAGTATCGTACGGAGCCACACCAGGCAAAACATAGGGACTAGACCAGCTGAATCATGGGAGTTGAGGGAAACAGAGGTTGGGAGTTTGGGCTTGGGCCTCCATTGCCACAGACTAGGTGTGTTCTGGGCCCTTGGTAGATGTGGGGTTCCAATATCAAGAGGATGCTCTGATATCTTGGCACTCAGACATTTGGGTGCCCCTGCCCACGGATGTATATGCAGTCAGATGTTGCCCGAATGGACATTAAACGATGCATACTCGTACAGTCTTGTGATGGAGAGGAACATAAACTAGGAGGAGAACAAACATACAGAACTATTTTTCAGTCAATGGTTGGACTACAAATATACTGCAGCTAGCTTTGTAAGCCATTTGCCTAGGTAAGAAAACTTAAAAAAAAAAAAAAAAAGATAAAAATGAACTGATTTCATGTGCTTTTTCTTGCTGTGGACCTTCAACAGATAGGTAGAAAAATCTTTGTCAACGATAAAATCTTGGAATGTTCTTGACACACAACAAATATGTTTCAGATAATATAAACTAAAACCAAACCAAACCCACTGCCATCGAGTCGATGCCGACTCATAGCGACCTCCATTGGGTTTCCAAGGCAGTGAATCTTTACAGAAGTAGATTGCCCAGACTTAAGTGGCTGGTAGTTCTGAACCACTAGCCTTCTGGTTAGCAGTCCAATGCCTTAGGCACTGCACCACCAGAGCACCTTTCAGATAATATACTTCATTAAAAAACAAATTTCCTTTGGTCAATGACATGAGACAAAGTATATGTGAACTGCTGTATGAAAAGTGAATTTACTCTGTAAATCTTCACCCAAATCCTAATAAAAAAATAATAATAATAAAAAAAATTTCCAACGAATTATTATATTTTTTTGTTACTGATTATTTTGTTTTGGAAGAAAAAAAAAACCAACTTTGAAAATAAAACAAAACGGAACAAAAGAAAAACAGGTAAAGAAAAAGTACAGAATGCCCAACTGACCCAGAGCTCTAAATGGTTTCACGGGGAAAGTATTTTCCCACACTTACATATGTAAGTACCTGTTAAAAGAAATGACAGACAAATTTCTTTGCAAATCATAATAGTGTTCAATAATCCATTCAGAGTAAACTTCGGGCAAAATTTTGTTAACCAATTTTGTAAAATTTTGTTTGCCCAATTTGCAAATAAAATCTTTTTTTAAAAAAATATATATACCACTCTGCTTCTAGAAATCAAGTATCTGATAAACCCTAACCTTTTGCCATATTCACTTAGAATGAATAAGGTCTGCATTATCCTCTGTACCCACAACGGCCAGAAAGTCTTCCAGAGGAAGCATCACAGTTGGCAGAGGTTGCAGGGAGTAGGTGGAATGATTACTCCTGTTTCTCACAATGCACAGTTTTCATTTGTTGGTTAATCTGGAGCACACACCCGTCCCAAGCATGCCTAAAATTCGTCAGTCATTATTTTATTACTCGTTTGTCAAGAGACTCCTTTCAAATTGTATTAAGTTTCAAACAAATTTGCTAATTAGATAGATATAAAAAACTGGCCACTTGATTTACTTTGAATCTTTTCTCCAACATGGTGATAGTCATCAAACTAGGACTTGTTATCAGAAGACCAACATTTTCCTTGAACTGTTCATGAATCTGTTTGGATTTTTCCATCCAGGTGTGTGTGTTTTGTGTTATGTGTGTCCATAAAACTGGCAGAAATAACATGAACTTAGAATAATGATTTGCCTTGTTGGCTAGCCTTATTTTCAGAGTGGATATAAAGGTTAAACAGTTGATCTGTAAAAGCCTAAGGATATTATATGGATTCTATAAAGTAATTTTTAAAATTTAATACATAACACAGATTCTGCTCCTTTCTCATTGACTTCTTTGAGGATCTTAGCCTTAATGTGAGCATGTAAGTTATATGGGTTTTCCTGAAAAAATATACTGCCTGACATGGGTTCCTAGAAAGGAGGCTATGGAGTATTAAAAGCTTGGGCACAATATTTTACCTTTGTTTAATTGTGTATTTCTTTGAGGCTGGGTTTTATTTAACATCGCTCTGATGACTAATCAGAAAGTCTAAATACAATCTCAGAGTATTTAGTATACCCAACCCAGTGTCACTGAGTCGATTCTGACTCAAAGTGACCCTACCGGTGAGAGTACAACCACCCCAACAGGGTTCCCAAGGCTATAAATCTTTATAGAAGGAGACAGTTTCATCATCTTTTTCCTGCAGAGTGGCTGATGGGTTTGAACTGTCAACCTTTGGGTTAGCTGCCAAATGCTTTAACCACTGTGTCACCAGAGCTCCTAAGATTCAGGTTAGGGAAACATTTAAAACAAACGAGAAATATGAGTTCAGTCATAAATGTTGATATAATTCAGAAAGCATAATAGAGATATTTTAAACTAAATTGAGACACACTCTTTTCAATAACATCAAAAGCAGCTTATAATGCCAGAGCAGAACAGACTAATGGTCTCTAAATTATGTATATGTAACTTATAAGCGATAGGCAAATTCTACTGTATTATAGAGTCTATGGGTGATGCAAATGATTAACGTGCTTGGCTTCTAGTCAAGAGAATGGAATTCTTGTCCATTCAGAAATGTCTCAGAAGAAAGACCTGGCAATCTACATTTGAGATGTCAGCCATTGAAAACCCTATGGAGCACAGTCCTGTTCTGACACAATGGTGTTGGCATGACTTGGAACCAACTTGATGGCAACTAGTTTTTATTATATTATAAACACAGTAAAACACACACATTTAAAAAGATGAAATAAACAGTATCCTTAAAATAATACTTACTTTAAATGTCTTACTAATCATGATGGTTTTCATTCTATCATTAGTCAGCATATCAAGGCGTATTCTAAATTGTGTCACTATTAAGCTGACAATTTATAAATTTTTTTTTTTCCTGAAATCTCGACAGATCTCATTAGACTGTCATTGCTTTTAACTTAATGTGGTTGCTGAAGACTGCACTGGGAACTAGTGGAATGCCAATGCTGCAGTTTTCTTGGTATTCCTTGTGAGCAGAATGTTATTAGTACTATCTTCATTCTACTGCTACTTTATAGTAGTAGCTATTTGTCTGTTTATGAGGAGTCGGTTGGTTTAAAAGTAAGAATTATAACCTATAAATCTAATTTGGGGCACAGAAAAACATACCAAGTTGCAACATGCTAAAGGTGACCAAGTAAGCAAGGGGTTCACTGTGAGCCCCCGTTGTATGGTGGTACCCCCACTTCTCCCTTGGGCTATCTTTGTACTCTCTGTGATTTCAGGACATAAGGATTGAGGGAGTGCCAATAAGACCTATGGTAAGCTACTGGCTCCAATTTATGTATAGCCATATAAACTTTATTATGTATATGTACTAACGTAATAATGTTATATGCATTACAAAAACATACACAAAATGAAAATATAAAAGATAAGATGGAAGGAAGCATAAATAGAAGCTCTATTATTTTAGTTTAGATCATTTCGACTATGAAACGGGGTACAAATAATACACATTATTCCCAAAGGGTTAAACAAAACCCAAAAAAAACTTAAGGCTTAGTCAGCAGACCAACTCAATGCAGGACTATTAGCTGCTCTATTCACCATGTGCTCATAGTTAAAACTTTAGATAATGTTTCAAATGAATACTGTGTCTTTAGAATTTTCTTGATTGGATGAGGACCACTGTGTGGTAAATTATCACAGTAAATCAAGTTTATAACTTGATTCTAGAGAATTCTATCAATTGAAATCAGGTCCAGGATCACAGTAGTAGAACCCCAGATAGAAAACGGTCCTGTACTAACTGAAGGCAACCAACTACTCTGCTGAGGAGATTAAAATGTACATTTCAAGTACCTGCAGGATGTATTTACAAGGATGAACTAAAAACCACCTCCTCCTACCACCCAGCTATGACTCTGTACTAAAGCATCTTCTGTCTTCTGTACTAAAGCGGCACTGATTGTGTGGGAGAGAAGGTCAGCAACAAGATGAACTGCAATTCTCTTTCCTGACAACAGTCCTGTAAATAATTCTCTACTTTGTGAAATGTGCACGTTAGTCAAACATTGTAGAGTTAAATTTTCCTCCCCACCCCCTAAGCAATGATCTAAATAGGCTTAACGGTTAGTATTTTAATGAGTTGTCATTTCCTGTCTGATAAAGATTCTCACAGTATTTAACCACCTGTTTCCCTGGGGCCCAACCAATACCAGACCTTTATTCATAGTGCCTCAGAATGGACCTCAGACTCCTGGCCAGATTTAACAATGACAGATTGCCCTCCAAGTGAAACTGCCTCTCCTCCTAAGGTAGATTACTTTGGAGAAAGGGGGCTGGCTGGGTAGGGATTTATCAAGCAAACTTTCTGAGAAAGCCAAAGTGTGACTGACATGAATATTTATAGCCTTTAGGCCCTCACAGACAAGAGAGAAAAACATGATAAAAGACAGTAATTATTACTTCATTATCTCAGGAATAGGCAAAAATAAATGAATTGATGTTAACTGCAAATCAATTCATATTTAACCTAAGTAAAAATGTGATCTAGAACTGTATGTGTGACTGCAATAGAAGTGTTAGTACCATTCCCAGTTCGCTGAATAGAGTTTCAATCTTTGAAACTGATAGCCTGCTGCCACCTAGTCGATGCTGACTCACAGCAACCCTATGAAACTGATAGTTTAAGAAAAAACTGGAAACAGACATACTTTTTGGATGTGAAATATGGTATCCCACCCAAATAAAATTCTTTCACATTCCAGGATCTCTATCATAAAATAAATGCAGGATGAAGATAACCCACCACCCTAAATGATTCAGTGGTTTTGCATATACATACAAGTTCGAATGGACAGTTTCTGGCATCTTTTAAAATTCACTGTGATTCAACCTCAGGATTTGTGATTAAAACCTCTAGGATTTCATTCACATCTGTGCCCCTTTCAAATGATTAAAACCTCTTTTGTACTCAAGTTCATTGTGTGCAGAGTGGTATTATAAACACTTGACACCATTCCTTTCTTGGTGGCCGGGTATAAGGAAGACCACTGCTTTATCCAGAAACATCAAGTGTAATGTTGCTAATATTTTTCAGCATATTTCTATCACTGGAGGTTTTTTTTTTTTTTTTTTTTTTCAAAAAAAGAATTCTCAATTGCCTTTGCTTTGAACATTTGGAACTGTTTTCTGTAAGAATCAGAATGGAGGTTAATATTGCTTTAAAATTAGCAATTACTCTTTGAAATATGCTATAATTAAAGAGATGCCCTTGAAACAAAACCTCCTTTTAGAATGCAGACTTCAGCGGCAGAGGCCAAGTAGGTATTTATGTTAATGATAAGGCCAGAGTTAAAGTAGGGATCTATGATTAGCTGCCAAATAAAACCCTGCTAAAAATCAGCAGATTATTAACTATTTCAAGTTACAGAAACTGACAGCTTTTTATAGTGACAAATCTATGGCTTGAAGACCCACTGAATTCCAAGAATGAACAAATTAGCACCAGGGACCCACAGACCCAAAAGTCAAGAATACAGAATAGTACGCAAAATTTTAAATTTAAGGTGAGATGGTGCCAAAGTTCACGTGGCCTTGAGATCACTGAAAGTGGCCTGGTGGTGAAAAGGCACCCCCCCCCCCCAAAAAGTGACATTACTGATTAGAATTCAACCTCACCTAAGAATAATCTAGTTATTCCAATCATTAGTCAGACAGAAAATCACTAACCCGATCATTAAATCACTAAATTAAGAAGAAACAAAGTTATAGTATCTGCCCTTAATGAACTTAATCTAGAAGGGTGATAGGAGGGAAAAAGTATGTATTTAAACCTACAGTACAGAAGCCAGTAATAACACTAATACTAACTACACTGGCTATAGCTTCACACAGGTGAATTTCAGTTGTGCTAACTTTATTTTAAAAATATCATACTGTATGTAATCTTTGGGGACTATTACCCAATTGAATTCATACAGCAGCTATTTGAAACTGGCACTCTTTCCAAATCTCCAGTTTCTAGTGGATTACCTTACCGCTTCTATGGTCTCTCACAATATTCCTCTTCTCTACCTCAAAACTTCTCAGAATCTTCATTCCAGTTTTAAAGAAGTGGTTAAACAGGATGACAACCAATCCACTTGGGCTTTTGATCCTATCTCCTTTCACTTCTTACCTTTGTAATGAATTTAACTTCTCTGTACACCTGGGTTTCTTCATTTACCTAGTGATAGTACCTCACAGCTTTTGTTGTGCAGATTCAATAGAAATTTATGTAAAGCACCTGGTACAGTAGGGCTTTATTAAATGTTAATTTCTCTTGCACATTTTTCCATGTACATTTTCCATCTTTAGTCTTTTAATAGTCTTTCCTTCAACCTAAAATACATAGTCTCTCCTATTAGTGAATGAATAAATTTGGTCAACAAATATGTTCAGAACACTTAACATGTGCGAGGCAAAGACCTCATCCTTATCCCTGCTGCTTTGTAGAGAACATGCATTCATTCATTTTTTTTTAAATTTTCATTGTGATTTGGGTGAAAGTTTACAGAGCAAACCAATCTTCTATACAGCAGTTCACATACGCTTTGTCTCATGACATTGACCGCAATTTCCCACAACGCAATAGCTCTCTTCCCACTTCCTCCCCAGTTACTTCCCTGTGTCCTTCCCTCCCATGCACTCCTGCCCCCTGAGTTGTCTCCCTGTGCATACACAGCTCTTCTATTCTCCCATGATTACTGATCCAATAATTTTATGTAATCCAATTTAATTGAGTTTTATTTTTACCACTCTACCGAAATGCTCCGGGAGCTCTGGTAGCATAGTGGCTAAAGCACTTGACTGCTAACCAGAAGGCTGACGGTTCAAACCCACCAGCCACTCCTCGGAAGGAAGGTTGGGCAATCCTACTTCCGTAGTGATACTGCCTCGGAAACCCAAGGAGAGGTCGCTATGAGTCGGGGACGACTCGACGGCACATAACAACAACAACAACCGAAATGCTCCAATAATGGTCAACAGTAACTTCCTAATACAATGTCCATTTCTCAGTCCTCATTAATTAGTCCTCTAATTAAAAGAGTCTAACCCCAGAGTTCCTGCTTTAACCTTTAACTATGCTGCCTCCCAATATCTGTAACAAAAGATAGAAATGTCAAAAGAGAAGAAAACATAAACTACTATGGACATGAAGACAAATGAGTTTTCTATCTAAACTGCAGAAGGAGGTATGTTAAAATAAGAGTGTGTAACTGAGTCTTAGCAGTGGGAGTCCTAACCTTTTTTGGGTAACACAAATGTTTGTGTTATACACTTCCATCACTTTTTATGATTTTACAATGATCAAAGTCAGAGACACTATGTACATGAATCATTTTATATTTTACAATGAAAAGGCAGATTTTCTTTCTGTAGAAGAAAAAGTCCAGGCCCACATAGTTCACATTGACTGCTTGCCATAGAGGGAAGAATAAGAAACAACATTCAGATTCAAGCACTTACTTCCTCATTGGTTAACATGATCTCTCTTACCACAGGCAAGCCCCAGTCTCTGAAGTCAAACATCAAGTTAACTGAGAAATAAGAGAGAGCAGAGAAGAGCATGGAACATTCTGTATCTGGTAAAAAGTCCCTGCCTTCAGCCTCATCCCCCAGCCTTTAAGTTCAACGATTGAGTTATGGAAACTTTCTTGTGTGGTAAAACTGGGGACTTTGTCTTCCAATAAGACCCTGGCAACCTGACAATGAGCCAACGTTCTGCATATGGTTTGTTTTGAGTCATATGGTTAATGTTATTTTCTGGGAATTCTCATCCTCTATTTGGTGAGAATACTGGAACATGTCATTTTAATCATGATTTTAAACTTAGATTTGGTCATGCTCTTTAAGAAATATGTCCAGGTTTCTCTCCATTTACATTCTCATTGGAAAAAGTATAAAAATTAGTTTTAAATTAAAAAAAAAGCCTTGCAATAGGGCCAGGTTTGCTGGTCTGATAGAGTCTGGTGGAACCACTGAAACTATGGCCCCTAGCTGCCCTTCAGGTCTGGAACTGAACCCACACCTGTGGCTTCCAGCCTAAAAAAGACAGGCATATGAGCTGAACATTTACCTGAGGTAGATACACTCCCTGGAGAGAACAATCGTGGGAGAAAGAAGGGCTGTTTATGCACAGGGAGAAAGCTCAGGGGGCAGGAGTGCACAGAGGGATGGACACAGGGAAGAGGTAACTATCGGGAGGAAGTGGGAGGAGAGCTGTTGCATTGTGATAAATTGTAGTCAATGTCATGAGACAAAGTATACGTGAACTGCCGTATGGAAAGTGAATTTGCTCTATAAATTTTCACCCAAATCACAATTAAAAAAAAAAAAAAAAAAAAAGCCTTGCAACAAATCCATTTCTAGCTCTGAAGTTCCCTGGTTCTTTGGTTCTGTCTCCTGACATATTCCAAACAGGATACCAAAGAGTGAAATAATTCCATTTCAAACTTTCTCTGTCCATGTGCTAAACATACTATAAACCAAAAGGCTTTTTTCCCTCAAAGTAATTACCTGGATTCTAACCCCTCAGAATACATAACTGATTGATCCCATCCCCTGAACCTACTAGTGACATTGGTAATTACTTTCCAGAACTAAGAAATAAATATAATTATTTTTATCTCATTTTGGGAGAGGGGAACTATTTACCCTTAAAACTACAGTAAATTTTGGGGCAGGGCCAAGAAGTTCTCTGGGACCTTAGTACTGTCATGCAATGACATACTGTACTAAAAATACCACAGGCCAAAGGCATACTTAGCTAGGCCATTTTATAGCAATATTGAGAAGTCCTCTGGGATAGGGACATTTCCTCCAGTCATCAGCATAGCATTAAATTCTGTAAAATTAATAGTAAACTGGGACCACCAGTTATGTAACTATCAATACCAACTCTTTCTGACACCTAGAGAAAATGAGCAGCCTGGCTTGGCCATTAGCAAGTATACCTATGGTGTTTTTGCCCAAGCTTGGCTCTAGACAAAACTGTAAGTTATATTATCTTGCTTATATCTAATTTATCTTTTATTCACAGTTTCCCTCTTCTGTGTTACCCTTTTCATCATTTTCTTCCCACTTCCTCATCTATCGTGCACTAAGGAATGCTCATAGAAACATTGCTCAAAACAGCTTAAGTTTGGAAACAACCCAAATGGATGAATAAATTGTAGTATAATTACCCAATGGAATAATATATAGTAGTCAAAATGAATAGTGCAGTGACACACTATAATATGAACAAAATAACATTAAGTGAAAAGTCCCAAAGGCCTGTAAGTTAGCACAACTAAAATAAAAAATTATATACTTTTTGGAAATACATACAGAAGCAATAAAACTACATAAGACAAGGAAGAGAATGATGAAAATGGGATTCAGAAGATAACCTTGTATGAAGGGAGAAATGGGATTGAGATTTTGGGGAAACATTTGATGTAGGCTACTGTCAAGATCCTGGATTTCATTTTGGGTAGTAGGTTATGGGTGGTTATAAATAATTTTTTTTTTTAAAGTTACACTGGTCTTATGGAAAGACTATGGGATTAAGAGTCAAATAGATCTGAGTTTTGAATCCTAGCTCCACTGCTCACTGGTGTTGAGATAAGTGGGTGATTCATAACCTCTCTGAGCCTACTTCCTTAATGGGGAAAAAATCCATCATTCAGGGCTGTAATCAGAATAGTAATAATAAATATATACAAAAGTGCCTACTATGTTTATCTGATAAAAGGCTTTGTCTTGGTTACAGGCATTTTACTGACCAGAGAGTACAGTAAAATGAGTACTCTGAGAGGCAGACCTTCCTTTCAATCTTCCCTGAGAACACAAGATACTTATCTAGCAGTCTATCTTTTCATCCAGTCAATAGAAACTCTAGAAAATGAAACTTTAAGAACACAGGCATCATCAAACTTGAAACAAAAGGCATTTTAAAAATCCATATGCACTGGAATGCTAACTCATTGATATGAGTGTATTTCAACTAAATTGTAAAATATGCGGTTACAAGACATTTTCACATTATGACTGAGTTGGAAAGACTGTCAGTGGCCTTCTGAGCTGGAGAAGAAAACTGTGGGCAGAAACTTGGAAACAAGCTTCAAGGAATTTCAGTGTCCAGTACAATGCTTCTTGACTCAAAGGTCCTCAGTACATAGTGTTTGAAGGAATGACTAACTAGAAGTGTATGCCTGTGGCAGAGTTCATATTTAAATCTAGATTTGTTTTGTCCAAAGCTATGCTCTTTCCACTATACCACTCCCTAGCTGTCCTGACTGCAGGGATGCATTTTTAATTATTCTTTGCTATAAACCAGAATCATAACCATTGCTGTCAAGTGAACTCTAACTCATAGCAATCTTATAGGACAGAACAGAACTGTCCCACAGCATTTGCTCAGCTGTAATCTTTACAGATGTAGACTGCCCCACCTTTCTCCTTTGGAACAGCTAGTGGGTTGAAACCACCAACCTTCTGGTTAGCAGCTGAGCACGTAATCACTGAGGCATCAGGGCTCCTTTCTTTGTCATAATATCTCATATAGTGAAACCTCTGAGAGCCCGAACCTGATGCAACTGCCTTGTTTTTCCAGGTTTCTCAAGTTTTCTGCCTTTGGCAGGGTGCAGTCTTAGCACTTTTTGATCACTCGTTTTAGTGGAAAACATCTGAGTTTTCCTTCTCTGACAGGTTTCCGCCTTACACAGGTTCCAGCTTTTGCAAGTTTTAATGTAATTTTATTTTTGATTTGAACTGTTGCTGATTTTTTGTCTTGCTTCCCTTTTGATTTTTTTTTTCCTCTGCCTTGGCAACTCACTATTCCCTTACTTATTGGTATATAGTTTTAAATATCCTTCAAAAGACTGTATCCAAACTTTACTAGTTTAGTTTGATAACTGCTGTACCATTTAAGAGTTTAAACAATGTGAACAGAACTGACAATTTGTGTACAGTAACTTTCAGTTCAACAATGAGTCTAGTGAGTCAATCTGATTGTTCCCCTTCCATTTTCTGAAATCATTTGCTAATCTATTATTATGGTATGAAATAATAAATATAGAGCTATTAAAAACTCCTTTTTGTTTAACTTAATTTTCAGTCTAGGTTTGGTGAGTCTATTAATTTTCATTTGAACACTTTTATTTAAAAGCATTTCCTACTTCAAAACATAAGAAAACAAATCATGTCCAGCTCAACTGGAAAATTTGATTAAAAAATAATGCTACAACTGACAAAGATTAAAAAGATACCATTTGACATTTGGTAATAAAGAAAAAATAATGAATTCTAATTTAACTATGTTGGCCTAAGCTTAAAGGCACTTTTATTTGCATATATTACAGTAAGTAATATAACTTTTTAGGAACTCTAAAGGCTGGGGAAGCAGAAGAAGACAGGCTATACAAATGACGCTAATTTTTATTGACCAGATCTTTATTTGGATACCATGAGTTCATTTATTCTGTAGATCACTTATTGAGCACCTGCTCTATGTCAGTCATGATGTCAGATACTGTTCACTATCCCTATCATTAGAAACTCACAGGTTAATGGTGGAAAGATTAATAATCATATACCCACAAACATAAATGTAAAAAATATAACTTTAAATGTGCTGCTGTTAACAGAGGGCCCTGGTCCATGCCAAAGAGGTATTTGGCCTTGTTAGGAAAGGTTTTCTGAGGATGCAATAGCTGAAATCTAAAGGACATTTATATAGACCAGTGTGGTTCTCAGTGGGAGAGGGAGAACATCCCCCCCCCCAAGATATCTGGCACTGTCTGGAGACATAATTGATTATCACGACAGGGGAGATATTACTTGCATCTAGTGAGTAGAAGACAGGGAGGTTGCTAAGTATCTTACTATGCACAAGACAGTCCCCCACATCAAAGAATTATCTAGCCTGAAATGCTGGTAAGTGCCAAGGCTGAGATGGCTTGATCCAGGGAAAAGCATGAGCAAAGCCCAGTGGTGGGAAACTCAAACATGATCAAAAATGGTTAGAATCAGATCATACAGGGTTTTATTTTTAAAATGACGGAAAACAAAAGAAGAGTTTCAAGAACAAGAGGAGCTGGGGGATGAGGAGATTGTGATGACATGCTCAGATTAAAATTTCAAAAAGTCTTCTCTGTTTGCTCTAAGGGTGTTCGGATTGGAGGGGAGTATAACTGAATGTAGGGAGATGAGCTGAGTAACTAATAACTACACAGAAACTCCAAAAGCTGGGAAACAGAAGGTGGTAGTGCTAATAATATGTTGTTGTTAGGTGCCCTTGAGTTAATGGCCAACTTATGGAGACCCCATTGTGGTGTAGTAAATTACTTTGTGTGGCTTTTCTACCCATAAGTCTTTGTAAACTCCAAGGTGGGATTTGCTACGAGCAACTGAGGAGCTCCTGATTGCTGAAGTTGTCCACCTGGAGTATTTCTGTTGGGAGTGGCACAAAACAATGTTCTGGGAGG
>NW_006921783.1:1390317-1448508 GCF_000298275.1 Orycteropus afer afer | reverse complement strand
CACTGCAGCGAATTATTGAACCCAGGAGAGAGGTGGTGGGTGCTTTGGGA
Source organism: Orycteropus afer afer (assembly GCF_000298275.1). Lineage (NCBI taxonomy): Eukaryota > Metazoa > Chordata > Mammalia > Tubulidentata > Orycteropodidae > Orycteropus > Orycteropus afer. The sequence goes on along the minus strand of NW_006921783.1, from coordinate 1,448,458 downwards.
GGAACGGTTGGAGAAAGGGCTAGAGGGAGGCAGCATGTCTGGCCTGGCAGTAATAGGCCTTGGGTTACTGCTGGTAATCCTGTCTTCCTCTTGTAAGGTTAGAGGAGGTCAGAACATGTGGCCTCCCTGCCCTTTTAGCACCCATGTACAACTAAAGGAAAAAGTGCCTGGTCCTGTGAATCCTCCATCATCACTATGTTTTAATTTATTGTTATAGCTATTGTGTCAATCCATTTCATTGACAATCTTCGTCTTTTCACTGACCCTTTACTTTACTGAGCATGATGTCATTCTCTAAGGACTGGTCCCTGCAGACAACATGTCCAAAGTATGTAAGATGAAGGCTTGCCGTCATCCCTCCTAAGGAACAGTTTCATCTGTACTTCTTCCAAGACAGCTCTGTTTGTTCTGTAGAACGAACCAAAAAAGGTAGCCAAAAATCCATCCATTTATAAATGTTCATTACGGAGAAAGGAAAAGGTAAGAATGCAGGGTGTTGTATGTACCATTATTCCCATTATTCCTCAAATGTGTGGTTTATGTAGTAGTCAGCTATGTGTCCTTCAATTCAGGGTTCTCTCAAGGTAGAGTAATTATCTCTAAGGAAAGATGCCTTCCTTAGTATTTTAAAAAAATAAGTGGCAAGAATATTCCTTCCTCCTCTTTGAACGTGATACAGGGTAACTTACAAGGCACTTTATGTGTAAGGATTCAGGAAGCAAATTACTTCAGTGTTTATTTTGGCACATCCTTGTCTTTCAATACTTTTGAGGCAAATTATATTCAATAAATAAACTGGAAAATAGCTTTAAAACATAATCCCAAAGTCGAGTAATTTAATATTAATGCACAAATTATGATCCACATTTATAATCAGAAGCGTAGGAAGTAATAAAGCCACTGGCTGGCTCTACTTAATACATTCTCAAGAATATGTTTTTCTTTAATTGTGAATTTAAAGCCTAAACTTTAAGAAAAAATCATTAAAAACTATTTTATTGGCAAGATATTATATATATAGAAAAGTGAATATAATGAATAATGTACAGTTTAAATAAAAATAATAATAAAAAAATACCCCTGAATTCACCACCAAACGGCAATTTTTTAAACAGCTTAATTTTCAGTTTTGTTCTACAAGACGCTTAAGAAAATAAAGATCTAAGTTAGAATTAAACAGAAGGCATCTCGACATTTTTCACCACTGAGTAGGTGTACTATTAAATGAAAAGTAAGCTCTCTTTTCTAAACACCGAATAGAAACATCATACATGAAAGATTAAAACAACAACAACAACAACAACAAAAAAAAATTAGCTTTATTTCAATTTAATAACTACTATTTTCACATTCTAATAGAAAGTTAAATTGATTAACCAAACAAACCGGTCTTTTCTTAACCATTTAATCAAAGTAAACTCCATGCTTTGTGACATTACCACTTACATCATCTGCTAAAACTGGTCTTTGGATAGGTTAGCCTTTTAAAATGACCTACTTTTTCTAGTGAAGTAAGTAGTTTATAACTGACATATTTTGGTAATGCTATATACTACCTTATCATCCCATCCCCAGATGTCTGCACATTATGCAATATTTCATTAAATATTAAAATCTGAAGTAAGTTTTATATTTAAATGAAATGCAACTGTGTATCTGCCACCCAATTTTGGTCAAATGTCAAAGCCTTGAACTAAAGTGCCATTAAACTATAATGATACACATGTTTCTTTAAATAAAGAAGATTCCTTATTCCTTTGGAGGAGCTACATATTCAAACCTCCAAAGTTCTTTAACTTCTTATTTCCTTCTTTACCTTTTTTTTTTTTCACATTTTATTGTGTTTTAGGTGAAAGTTTACACAGCAAATTAGTTTTGCATTCAACAATTTATATACAAATTGTTCTGTGTCATTGATTGCTATCCACCCTCACCCCTAATGTTGCAGCATCCTCCTCATTCCCACCCTGCCTTCTCTGTTTCCATCTCTCTAGTTTCTCTGCCCCTCCTTGCCTTCTCAGCTTTGCTTTTGGGCAAATGTTGCCCCTTCAGTCTCAGTGTTGTATAGTTCAGTGGGCTAAGGATTCCTCACAGGTGTTACCGATTTTATAAGCCAATGAATCTATTACTTGGCTAAAAGGTGACCTCTGGGAGTAGCTTCAGTTCCAAGTTAAAAGGGTGTTTACGGTGATAATCTTGGAGTTTCTCTAGTCTCCATCAGTCCAGTAAGTTGGCTCTTTTTTTTATGACTTTGAGGTTTGGTCTACATTTTTTCTCCCATTCTAACCAGGGCCTTCTATTGCATCCCTAGTCAGAGTGGTAGCCAGGCACCATCTAGTTCTTTGGGTCTCAGGCTAGAGGAGCAGCTGTAGTTCTTATGGGCCATTAGCCCCACAGGTTCTTTTAAATCAAAAATTACATGGCTTGATACATGTTCCGCTGAAACTTACACAAAAGATAACCTGAGTATCAACCTTCCCTGCTACAGGGCAAGAAGGGACTTCTTCAACTTAATAACAAGACAAATGATTTTTGCTTCTCAAAAAATAAAGAGCTATCATGAAAATCCTACTCTGGCTCATTCTTCACACTTCCTCTTATTCAAACAGTGATGATATTAATATTACTCCTTTAAAGAATTACTCACCCTATGAAAGCCACCATCTGCTCCACTATGTGTTTGCTGAATGTTACTATAACAAATATTTTCTGAAAGAAAAGGGAAAACCTCAGTTAAAATAAATATTTATTCTTACAGAGGAAGACACAGAGAAGTGCATAGGAGGTACAGACAACAAAGATAAACCCTTCTGCACTTACAGTACTGCACTGTCAGTGAGGGCAAACATAGATATATGGGTGGATAGATGGGTGAACAGGCTGAATGAGTAGGTATGTCTACGCAGGGGGGAGCATGCCCAAGACAATGTATAGGGTTGGCAGACAATGTATCTACAAGTGTATTGGTATGTTCCTTAAGAATTCCCAGGTATACAGTAGAGCAGACAGACAAGGGACAAGGTTGTAGTCACTTCTTGGCCACAGCCAACTACCCAGAGGGAATGAGCAGTTGGACCTGTGGGCTCAGGACCATAGTTGCAGGGGACATCAAGCTCAATTGGCATAACATACTACACAAAATGCTGTTCCACATCCTACTTTGGCAAATAGCAACTGGGATCTTAAAAGCTTGCAAGCGGCCATTTAGACGCAAAGATGGGTCTCTCCTCAACCAGAGCAAAGAATGAAGAAAACCAAAGATTCATGGAAACAATTAGTCCAAAAGACTGGTACACATGTAGTCCTCAGCTTATATGACTATGATACCAGAAGAACTAGATGGTGCCCAGCTACCAATGTCAACCACTTGGAGGGGGATTTTTGTAGGAGATTGTGGATAGAGTGGGAGAACAATGTGGAACAAAACTCAAAATCATTAAAAAAAAAAAAAAATAAGGACCAGGTTTGCCGGTCTGATAGAGTCTGATGGAACCACTAAGACTATGGTCCCTAGCTGTCCTTCAGGTCCGGAATTGAACCCACTCCTGTGGCTTCCAGCCAAACAAAAGACAGGCATATGAGCTGAACATTTACATTAAGTAGATACACTCCTTGGAGAGAATAATCATGGGAGAATAGAAGAGCTGTGTATGAGAGAGCTCAGGGGACAGGAGTGCATGGAAGGAAGGACACAGGGAAGAGGTAACTATGGGGAGGAAGTGGGAGGGGAGCTGTCGCACTGCGGTAAATTGTAGTCAATGTCATGAGACAAAGTGTATGTGAGCTGCTGTATGAAAAAGTGAATTTGTTCTGTAAACTTTTGCCCAAATCATAATAAAAAAATATTTACTCATATATATATCTATAGATGTATCTATAGATATAGATATATATAGATATAAATAGATATAGATATAGATAGATATATATAAAAGAACAATTCTAAGAGCTCTGGTAGTGTAGTGCCTAAGGCACTTGACTGCTAACCAGAAGGCTGGTGGTTCAAAGCCACCAGCCACTCCTTGGAAGGAAGGTTGGGCCATATACTTCTGTAGTGACACTGCCTCGGAAACCCAAGGAGGGGTTGCTATGAGTTGGGTCTAACTCGACGGCACATAACAACAACAACATGAACAATTCTATCAACAGTCTAAAAAGGTGCGGTTCTTACTCTATCACAATTTCTTAAAATTATTTTAAGATAAAATGAAAGGCATTATTTGAGTGACAAATACTACCTACTTTGCATTTTAAAGATTTTCTTTCCCAAGCATACCATTCTTACTAGGATACATAACCATGTCTGAGGGAAACTATGAGTCATGAAACCTAAGACTGGGAAGGAATGGTGGACATTCTACATGTTCTCTGTATCTGAGGATGGTATACACAGACTAAAGTCATGGGTCATGGGTTCCCATACAGTTTCCCACCACTGAAATTAAAGCTGATCACTCTGATGACAGGGACTGGGCTAAATCTAACCCAGAGGATCATGAAGACTGTACATCCTCCATAGAAGGTTTTTAGAGCAGTAACCCGAAAGTTCCATTTTCAGACCATGAATGAGTTTGGGCTTTCAGAGTTAGGAAGAGCTACTCATCAGATGTGGGAACTTTTCAATTGGTATTAATGAAGTTTAAAAAACAAAGCAAAAAACAACCACAGCTGTGGTGAAGGAGTTGATTCTAACTCATGGCAACCCCATGTGTGTTACAGCAGAACTGTGCTTCACGTTTTTTTTTTTTTTAATTGTGATTTGGGCGAAATTTTACAGGGTAAATTCACTTTCCATACAGCAATTCACATACACTTTGTCTCATGACATTAACAATTTACCACAATGCAACAGTTTCCCTCCCACTTCCTCCCCATGGTTACCTCTTCCCTGTGTCCATCCCTCCATGCACTCCTGCCCCCTGACCTGTCTCCCTGTACATAAGTAGCCCTTTTTGCTCCCACGATTGTTCTCTCCAAGGAGTGTATCTACCTTAGGTAAAGGTTTACCTCATATGCCTGTCTTTTGTTTGGCTGGAAGCCACAGGGCTTCATGGGGTTTTCAATGGCTGATTTTTTTTTTTTTTACCAGGCCTTTCTTCCAAGGCACCTTTGGGTGGACTTGAACAGCCAACATTTCAGTTAGCAGCAGAGCACCTTAACAGTTTGCACCATATGATCCACATTACAGAATCCATTAATGAAACACTTTCCATTCATTAAAGATGTTGATACATTACTTTACTCACAAGTAAAGATGTCTTTAGGGCTAATAAGTAGCAAATATTCTCAATTCAACCAATGTCACCTCAAATACATTCTAAGAATGATATAAGGTATTGTTTAGTGTTTTCAGGGAATATAAAGATGAGAAAGATACTTCTTCAGGGCCCTGAAGACATTTACAAAATTTTCTATAAAATGGAGAAAGATGGTAATTACAAAAACAGAAAGTTATTAATATCATCAGGAGTAAAAACATGCTATACAGGTTCAGAGAAAGGAGAGGCTACATTTAGTTGTACAATTAACAAAAGACTCAAGAAAATGATATTTAAATGATGATCCTTCAAAGGATGGATAAAAATTTTCTGATTAAATATGAATAACTCTGGGTTTTCTCTCCAAATTCCTGATAGTCAACACTTTACTGCTTTGCTATTGTCTTTGAACAATTACTTTAGCCTATGTCTTAGTTCTCTAGTGCTGCCATAATAGAAGTACCACAAATGAATGACTTTAACAAACAGGAATTTATTCTTTCACAGTTTAGAAGGCTAGTAACTTGAATTCAGAGTGGCAGCTCTAGGGGCTGGGGGAAGGTCCTTCAAACTTAGGCTTCAGCACTACCTAACTTATGCAGCTGCTGGCTGCTGAGGCTGATGAACCCAAGATTGGCAAGTAAAATGGTATAATCCCAAGATCAGCAGGCCACACGGCAGGCCACTGGTTCAGTCCAGGAACTGGACATGAAGACACAGCCAAATGCAAGATCCAAATGTGCCAAAAAGCATAGAGACTTTTCCTAAAGCTTCTCCATATATATTAGTAGCAGGCCACACCCCAAAGGTTAACTTCCCTTCAACTACTTAGCTGCTAACAGCAGATTCTACCATGGAAGTGATTACAATCTCACCATGGGGGAATAACTACATCCAGCTGCCAAGCCATTCAAAACGACAACCCAGCCAGGTTGACATACAACTTTAAATACCACAGCCTATGTAATCAAAGGGCAGAGGAAGGAAATAAAACAAAACACCAACAGTCTTCTTTATAGTCACCCGTTATGAATCTCAAAAAAGTGACTAGGTTAGACCAAAGCATTAAGGGAGAAGACTGATAGTGAATGACATCTAATTGCAGCAGCAACATTGGTAGCTGCATGGTGGATATACCCAAGGAAATAAAAGTGAATAAAAAACTTCACAGCTCTTTTTGGTGTTTTTTTAAATATACCTTTTAATTTGAGTAAGATATTCAGCTATCTCAAGGAAAAAGTAAGCATATAAAGATGTCAAACAGAAGATGGGTGATTTTATAAAGCAGGATAAACAAGTAGTATATGAAGGTTATGAAGCTAACAATAAGACAATTATGAACTAACTACAGATCATTTAGGGCAAAAAGTATTAAGATCTAGGGACCTTCTAGTATCCATATTAAAAGCCAGTTACTTGTAGCTATAAAGCTTTAACTAATACACAGAGCTAATGGTTTGGCCTCTCAGTGATTTCACCACGAGTTTTCCCTACCATCATTTCCTAACATTCCAAGTAAGTCAATGCCTAGATAATTGCACAATTTCATTGCTCAAAAACAAAGTAAGATTTTCTTTTATATGTAACAGCTTGAAAATTCACTGTGCTGGGCAAGACCAAATATGTCAGACATTGAAGAAGATGTTGTCTCAAAATATAGGCATATGAGTTGAACATTTACCTCAAGTAGATACACTCCTTGGAGAGAATAATCATGGGAGAAAGATGGGCTGCTTATGCACAGGGAGACAGCTCAGGGGGCAGGAGTGTATGGAGGGATGGACACTGGGAAGAGGTAACTATGGGGAGGAAGTGGGAGGGGAGCTGTTGCATTGTGGTAAACTGTGGTCAATGACATGAGACAAAGTATATGTGAACTGCTGTATGGAAAATGAATTTGCTCTGTAAATCTTCACCCAAATCACAATAAAATAAATAATAATAACCCCCCTCCCCCCAAAAAAAGAAGATGTTGTCTTATAGTCTTTTAAGCTGCAGGTCTGAATGGAGATTCTACCAAACAAACAAAAAAGGCACAGCCCATCTGACCACCTGCACAGAGTAAACAAGGGAGAGGATAAAGGAGGAAGGAAAGATCTTAAGAGGGGTGCTGGGAGCTAAGATATCAGAATCAACAAAGAAGAAAGTGACTATAGAGGAAACATCCTTTGCCAGAAAGGAAAATCTTACACTGATTAATTTAAAAAATATTTATGGAATGCCTACTGTCAGGAGTCCCTGGGAGGCACAGTTAAGCACTGAACTTCTAGCTGAAAAGTTGGCCACTAGTAACAACAGCTATGTGCCAGGCACTAATCTATCGTCTTAGTGAACATAGGACAAAAATCCCTGTCCTCAAGAAGCTTATATTCCTTTCTCTCTCTCTTTCTCTCTCTCTCTCTCTCTCTCTCTGTGTGTGTGTATATGCACGTGCCTAGTGGCAGAGAGAGGTAGGGAGGCAATAAATAAGCATGATCTGATATGTGAAGTATTATGAACTTCTCTTAGAAGAAGACAACGTCTCTAAGGGTCCTTTTACAGGCAGAAGATGTGAACCTGTCCAGTGGGTCAAGAAGGGAAAATCCTTATGTAACATAATTAGGTGGGGGGATGTGAAATTTTTAGGGGAAGCTTAACAGATAGCAAGGCAGAATAAAAATAACAATGTTTATAAAGGAAGGTTATCTATTGAGGAAAAAGGGAAGAAAGAAAACTAAAAGAAAATAGCTTTATTAGAATACAGAAAAGCCTATGTATGGGGTTTCTCTCTCATTATTATTTCAGAAATAGTTAAATGTTTCTATTACTTACTAAAATTGCTTACCCAAGGAATGAGAAATGTTTGTTGCCCTAAGCTACATCTGGATGTACATCAAGTGACATGCCTTTAGAATTATGTCATTATGATACAATGGAACATAGCAAACATATCCCATGGTTTCAGTTTAGTGAAGGAACTTAGATTCTTTCCTTTCGGTGACATAAACGGATTTTAGCTTTCTCTTTTTTTCCCTCTTCCATATGGGCACACAGAAAAAAGCATCAGCTTTATAGAGCTTGGTATGATTTCCAGGGCTTTAGGCAAATACTTTATTTTACTTCTCTAACATTCAGTTCCCCTATCTATGAAACGTGAATAATAATCAACCTCCAAGGATTATTCTGACACTGAGATAAAATATGCAAATTACCTAGCACAGGTTCTGATAAATAACAGCCATTAAACAAATTCATCTCCTTAAGCATATAAAAGTAACTTACAGTTAAGAAGGCAAAGCAAAAGGATGGAAAGAACACTTGAATGTAAGCCAAAAAGATGTAAGTGCAAGTACCAGCTGTTAATTACTCTTTCTCTCTCTCTCTCTCTCTCTCTTTTTTTAAATTTTACTAGTTGCTGCAGAGTTGATTCCAACTCATGGCAAACCTGTGTGTGTCAGAGTAAAATGGTGTTCCATAAATTTTTCAATGGCTGAATTTTTGAAAGCAGATCACCAGGATTTTGTTCCAAGAAGTCTCTGGGTGGGCTTGAGTTCAAGTCCAACCTTTCAACCATTTGCACCAGCCAGGGACTCCTAACTACTCTTGTAGGCAACTTTTTTTATTAACCTCTCTCTAAATTTGACATTTATAAAATGGATGGAGTAATTTCTTTATCCCAGGATTACAAGAATTAAATCATATGGTGTATCCTAAGTGCCACCAGCCACTTCTTGGAAGGAAGGTTGGGCAATCTACTTCCGTAGTGATAACGCCTCGGAAACCCAAGGAGGGGTCGCTATGAGTCGGGTCTGACTCAACGACACATAACAACACAACAACAAGTGCCTTAAAATGTGAAGCATGATACAAAAAATTTTAGCATTATTATAACTGAAAAAAAAACTAATGAGAAAGTTTAGAAATTTACTAGTTTTGAATCTTCTGAAATGAAAGGTCCTGCACATTACAGGGGAGCTCTAGTAGTGTTGTGCTGAAGGCATTTATTTGACTGCTAACCAGAAGGCTGGCGGTTCAAACCGACCAGCCACTCAGAAGGAAGGTTGGGCAATCTACTTCCATAGTGAAACTGCCTTGGAAACCCAAGGAGGGGTCGCTGTGAGTTGGGTCCGACTTGACAGCACATAACGACAACAACACACATTATATGGGAGCTCTGGTGGTGCAGTGCCTAAGACATTTGACTGCTAACCAGAAGGTTGGCGGTTCAAACCCACCAGCCACTCCTCAGAAGGAAGAATGGAAAATCTACCCTATATCTCTGTAAGGACATAAGGATACTTTTAGCATAATAAGTTTTATGACAATTTTCAGAAAGTTACTACATTCAAGTGGTATATAGCTGCATGTATAAAGTTTATAGATTTCTAGAGAAGTTCCTGTTTTTAAGGAAGAAATTAAAAATCTGTTATTGTTCCTTAGGCATTAATACTTTCAAAAGATTCCAACGAGCTAAATGATTGCTTTCATCCTTCTCCAGAAAGAATGAAAAAGATTAGCAAAAAATATTACCTTCAAGTACATTGTAAAAATAATTATTCAATATTATGTGAAAAATCCTTTAACTGTATGTGTTTTAAATCTTTACCAATGTATGCTGCAGTCTAATATTTAAAAACCTGTAATTGTTACATAACATGTTTAATTTTAGTGAGGAAAAATACATTCCTTGAAGGAGGAAAAACTTATCTTTGAATTTCTAGGTGGTTATTATAGTGAGAGAGTAGAGGACAGACTTAATAAACTGATTCCAAATCCAAACCTAAGATTAGAAACTGAGCAGGTAGCAGCAGCTGGAGTTTTCCTCTTTCATTTTTTTCCCCAAGAATTGGAACTAGAGAGGTATTAAGAAGACACTTGGGGGTAGTTGTACTTTTTATTATGAAGGGATACCAGGGCAGAGACATTACTTCACTGTTTCTGCCCTTCCTTTAATGAAATGTCTCTCTTTGTTGAAAACCTCACTATTTAAAACAAATTCCTTCCAGATTAATTTTATTCTACTGAGATTTGCCCCTTAGAAGGAAATAATTTGTATCACAGATCTAGAAACACATGTCTACTTCCCTTAAGTTCTTTTCTCTCTTCTCTCTCCTTTATTACACATATACATAATTATCCCCATGATTTTGATAAGAGTGACTTTGAGAACCAGCTAATTCTCACTTCTCTAACCATAACCCACATCTCCTCACCCCTTTAGAGATCCTTTCTTCCTCATTCTTCCCCACACGAACATATGGCTAGTTTTCAGTAAGGGATATTGGTGCCTTGAGAGGAAATACTATATAGGGTATGTGAAAGAAAATAATTATTAGTGAAAGGCAATATTCTCTCAGCTTGGGGTCGGTAAAGAAACAAGATTTTTTTGCTATGTATATGAAAGTGATGTGCTTTTTCCTATACAGGAACATTATTTTTGTTTAATTCATCTTGCGTAAACAGTTTGACAATACAAAAAGTAAGAGAGAAAGAAAGGAAGGAAAAAAGGAGGGAGGCAAGGAAGAAAAGAGCAGGAAAGAAAACAAGCAGGAACATAATACAGGGATCCAATAAAGTGACAGGGGATTCGCAGGGAATTCACAAACTTTCCAATGACATCCCATGCTTCAATACCTAAGCAAGCTATCAACCAAAAGAAGAACTACTATTTTGAAATGATCAAGTGAAATATATTTCAGTCTATCATCATCATCAGGCAGGGAAGCAGGGGGTATAATTACCTGGATATGCATTTTAATTATTGCTTTTCCAATCAGGGTTGCACCAAAGAAGGTCCAGAAAGGTACAAGAAAGTGTCCACATGTTATTCCAGCCAGATCAAATAGAGGATTTGGAATCTAAAAAGAGAAAAAAATAATTAAAATGGATTTCTATATATAACCAAAATAATAATTTTAGTTTACTGCCTATTGGTATGTGGCATTCTGCTCTAAACCTTGCTTACATTGCAAAGTGAGGCGTGGGTTCCCTGGTCAGTTCCTGACTGTTCAGAATGAGGTTAGGCAAGTGTCTTTATAAGCTGGATCTCGTTCATTTCAGGGTCTGTTCAATCTGTTCCCTGCAACCCAGCTGTACTTTTGCTTATATATTTAAGGTTAATGCCCATATTTTTCTAATTATCACACTAGAACTGGATAAATCCAATGGATCCTTAGGAATTTAATCCCACTCAAGAGGTATTTGACCATTTCGTGGCTGTTTTCTAAGATGAGATATGAATGAAGAGAGTCTTAAGATTTTTTCAATAGGTATTAGGGTTCTAAAATCTTTACAAAGAAGTAAGAATATTATCTAGAAAGTACTCACATCTTTTTAGCAAATATTCTTGTAAATTAACGAACATATTGGCGAATGTGCTTTTCTGTTTATTTTTCAACTTTTCATTGTGGTTTGGGTAAAAGTTTATAGAGCAAATTAGTTTTCCACTCAACAATTTATACACATTTGGTTTTGTTACTGTGCTTTTATTTTTCAACATAAAAAATTATTTCTATTATATGAAAGCCCAAAGCCATGGGGCCATGTGATATATTTTAGAAAGAAAATCAAGTGTGGAAATATGAGAGATGTTTTGAATACCCAGTCCCAGACTGGGTGATTCGCAATAATTATCTTTTCCAAACATTTCCACATTTCAAGACCGCTAAAAGACAGTTTCGTGCAAATGCAAAGGAACCACAAGGTGCCTTTAAGCACTTTGTCCATTTTTCTTTTTTTCGCACAGTAGTCATCTGCTCTTGTGCCAGTTGGCTGAACTATTTAAAAGCCAATTAATTTATATACCTTCATTTTCAAAATTTCAAAGAAAACCCTAGTTGTTTAAAAAGTATTTATTGTATATGTTTGTTGAAAAACAATACCACGCCTAAATAAAAACTAAAATATTCTTTTGTTAGTAACACTTGGAGTCCATAACTCGTTTTTCTCATCCAAATTCAAATGCTTCATGCAACTGCATCTGTCTTCTTACAATCATAACAGTATCATTTGCACAGCATCAATCTGCCATGCCATTTATTGTATTTTTCTCATGTGATTCTCACAACTCTATGAATTACAACAATTTAAGCTTTGTCATTTCCAAGCTAAAACTTATGCTGAAACAGAAATGAATTTAAAGGATGCACAATATACACATCAGAGTACGTCAAAATTAGAACTCTTTAAAATGGTGGACAAGTCAGATTATGCTGGAAACTCTCAGAAGAGCATAATCAATGAACTTGTTGTCAGATGTGCATGCTAGTTATTATTTTTTTTTCAAATGCTAACTAAATATACAGAAAGGACAACTGGTTTTAACAGATCTCTGCAGTTGCTTTGTATTTTTCTTTCAACAAGGCATTTTATTCATCTTAGTTTAAATGTTAATGATAAAATAACTTATAAACTAAACCTCCTTTTACCTTAAACTAAGTATGCAGAAATATAAGTATTAAAAACTTCCCAGAAGGACAAATGGACCCATCAATTTATGTTAAAGTGACTATCTCTAGTTGTATATAAGGAAGAGAAGCTAGTATAAAAATGGGATTTTTAGTAGTCAGGACAGATGCTTTTAAGAAATCAAAAGTGAGGAGAATTTTCCTAGCTACCTGCATTATAAAGGTCCCTGGTTGTACAGTGGTTAAAGCACTCAGCAGCCAAGCAAGAGGCTGGCAGCGGTTTGGACCCGCCAGTTGCTGCAAAGATCTAAGTCTGCTTCTGTAAAAAAGTAAAGCCTTGGAAACTCTATGGGGAAGTTCTACTCTGTCTGTAGGGTCTTTATGGATGGCAGAGGATTTGATTTATGGTTCTACTTGCATTACCCTTAGGAATAATGAAATAAAATGGATGGCTCTGACTTGTCAGGTACTTTTCTAAGGACTCTACAGGTATTCACTATGAGCTGGAATTGATTTGACAAAAGGGCTTCTAACTAGTTCAGCTCAGTTCAGACATGGCTGAAGAACTGACACCTTAACAGACTTAAATTTTTTAAATGTTTGTGAACCGGAATGTTAACTGGAATGGGAAAAATTGTAAGTCGAAGCCCTGCTAGAAACTTAATCTCCCTCTTAGTAAACAAGGGCAGTGTGTGTGTTGCGTATCAACCTAATTGCTTGATTACTCACTAACTCATTGCTGTCGAGTGGGTCCCGACTCGTAGCAACCCCTCCTTGGGTTTCCAAGTCAGTATACTCTATGGAAGTAGATTGCCTAATCTTCCTTCTGAGTAGTGGCTGGTGGGTTTGAACCACCAGACTTCTGGTTAGCAGTCAAAGGCCTTAGGCCCTACTCCACCAGAGCTTGCCGAGTCCAAAACAATGGAGCCTGGGCTCAAAGATGGTGGCTGACCATGCCACTCTGCATGTATGTGACTCTCCACAGTCCTGGCAATAATGCAATGTCATGCACCAGGCTCCTGAAAGGGCTCACAAAGCCTCTTCTCAGTCTCCCATTCCATAGCTTCCACCCATGAGTTTTCCTGTTCCAATTAGTGTTCAGATCACCCACATTTTTACAAATCTGAGACTGTTCTGGTTTTGCTTCATCAACTCAAAGCCCTGTTTGTCGGCAACTAACAACAACATGCAATAACTCACCCACTCCCCACAACATTATTATATTGTATTGCTAAGCCCATTTTACAGTGGAAAAAAATGAGATAAGTAGGTTAAGCAACTTACCAAGAATAAATAATACAGCAGGATTTGAACCCAGCAAGGCTTTACTCTTAGCCTCTAAACTAAGACATTATTATGTATTAGGCCTCTCAGCTCAATTCCATTCTTCTTAGCTCCCACAGCACTGTTTACTTATCACTGTATTTCAATTATCTCTCACTAAGACTAGTCTCCCTGAGGAGAGGGAATTTGTCTTCCATACTTCTTGATTCCCAGCATACAACAGTAGACACAAAGTTGATGAATAAAAATGCTTAGCAGTTTTTGAGCATTTACGGTCTAGGTGCTATGTTAGCCATTTCGCATATATTATCATTTTTAAATCCTCACATTGCCTTTGCAAGAAAACTATATGGCTCCATTTTAAAAATGAGAAAACTCAAGGAGTAACCTGATTGAGTTCACATACCTATTAAGAAGCATGATAAGTTTATGAACCCAAGTCTGCCTGACACCAAAGCCCATTCTCTTTCCACTATATTATACTAAACACACCCATAACTTGCTCAAACAGTTGAGATCAATATTCTGAAACAGAGCTTCTGCATTAAAAAGTTAGATTATGAAAAATTCTTAGCATTGCCCCGGTCAGAAGACAGTAATTCAGACACATGTATCTCTTTATAATAGTGACATCACATCACAAACTTTGGGATCAAATGTCTTTTTTGGTCATTTGTTTTGTTGGAGCAGGGACATGCAAGATATATTTATATTCTAGTACATAATGGAGAAAGGAGCTACGTCTCACTAGGCAATAATTTTGTGAATTTTACTTATAATTACAGCTATTATCATATTAACTAGGTATCTAGTCATTCTGGCCAATGTGCTCGGGTTACAAAAGAATACTTTGCCTAGTGCTCTATCTCAAATACTTATCCATTATGCTAAAAAAGAACCAGGATGAACAATGACTCTTCAAAGAATGTCAATTTTACAATATGAACTTTAAGACCTTACTTAAATTTTAGATATAAATGTCTGTAGCCAAAGACATCTTTAACACAGCAACAGACGCTGCCATTGCCTAGCCAGAAGTTAATGTCGCTAAAACAGTTTTCATATGAATTCTTCCTTTTGACTAATCCTTGAAACTCAGGAAAAAAGGCTACCTACATACAACTCTGTGGAAAGAACGAGGTCACCATTATTTGGCAAACTGTACTTCATTATGCATTCTTCACAGGAAGGACAGTTTTCTGTCTCTTCTGTTCTTACTGAATCAAGGCACTTAGGTCTGAATTCATCATGTGATGAAATGCTTAAAAGTAAAAAGATCCATCCAACAGAAAATAGCTCATTTAATGAGTAGAATGAAAAATTAACAAAATTACATACCCAATAAAAGTGAAGGCCTTTTTGTTCATTTCACAGTCCATCTTTAAAACCAAATAGATCAAAATAGAAACATATTTTTTAAGAAATAAACATGATTTACTGAAATTTCTCACTTTTAATACAATTCACTTACTGAAGCACAGGCCAAAATTCCAAAAAATCCAACCTTCTGCACTAGGTTTTGAACTGCCAGTTTAGCCCGGGAGGCAAAGTCCTGTGTAAAAGGAAGATTTCAAAATATGAATGAGAAATACACATAAAGAAGATTACATGGCACTCTGTAGAGTTTACTATATTAAACATCTCACAACCTGAAGGCACTGATCAAATAATGAGTAAGATGAATGATGAACAGAATCATATCAAGTTGTTCACTGAAAAAGATGCAAGTGAAATCCTGACAGATCATTACATCTTCAAAGTTAAACCCTAACCACATTTTAAGAATAAGCCAAAGCTCTGTACCTGTATTTTTAGGGTTATCTCTGGATTATGTAGGGATGAATAATAATAATAATAATAATAATAATAATACTTGCTATAAACCAACTATTATTTGGGAAATACTAGCCTATTACAACTCTCTCTCCCTGCCTCTCCACCACTTGCTAGACTTACTCTCTCATTAGTATCAGGGTAAGAAATCACAGAATTTTAAAGATAATCAATGAAGACACCACTGAAGACGGAAAAACGGTTATGTGGCAATAACTATGCATTATTTACTACAACAGCTAAATAGCATCTGACTTTTCAACAACCCTGCAGTATAGGTAAAGACGATATTATCGTATCCAATTTATATATCCATTCCAAAACTACACTGGATAGGTTAAGTATTTAAGTAAGGGACAATGCCAGGACATGAGATAACACTGTTGTTGGGTGTCATAGAGTCGACTCACAGCAATTCTCCAGGGCAGAACAGAACCGCTCCTATAAATAGGTTTACAAAGCTGCAATTTTTACAGAAACAGACTGCCACATCTTTTCCCCAAGGAGCATCTGGTAAGTTTGAACTGCCAACCTTTCAGTTAGCAGCTGAACCCTTAACTATTGTGCTATCAGGGCTTCTGATACAAAATTAGGACTCTGAAACCAGTGGCTCTTTTTATTTTACTATGTCACTTTCCACACCAAAACATGCAGAAATTCTGCTGGCTACTTTTTTTCAATGGTATTCTTCCTTTGGTATGTTAATGCTTCTATCTATCTATCTCTATCTCAGAAGTGCCAATCTGAAATTTGACTCTTAATTCTTTCCCTGCTTTGAAAGGGCATGTACTCTAATCCAAATTCCAATGAAAATAGATGCTATGACAAAAAAAATATTAGCTACAGGAAAGAAAGACAAATGGAAATGATAAACACAGGGAGGAAGTGGGAAGAGTGCTGCTACACTGTAGGGATTGTAATTAATGTCACAAAACAAAATGTGTATGAATCGTTGAATGGAAAACCAACCGGCTCTGTAAACTTTCACCCAGATCACAATTTTAAAAAAATCAGATAATACGTGAATATTTTCTCTGAAATCCTCACATTATAGAATTCTCTTTTTAGCACAATGGTCTTAAATGTTGTTTTTTGCCGTTGAGTCGGCCCCGACTCATAGCGACCCCTCCTTGGGTTTCCGACGCAGTATCACTACGGAAGTAGGATTGCCCAACCTTCCTTCGGAGGAGTGGCTGGTGGGTTTGAACCGCCAGCCTTCTGGTGAGCAGTCAAGTGCCTTAGGCACTATGCTACCAGAGAATAGACAACAGTATTACTGAAAAGTCAGACAATGAAAGACAAAAAGGAATAACTGGCTAGGAAAAAGCTCCTTGTCTAACTGACATGGGATTTAAGGAACTTCACAGAATAGGAGCAGGAAAGCAAACTGGCTGAAAATTATACTTATCTAATCCACAACAGAAAATCTGTGTATTTCTACTTAAGAAATACTTTGACAAAAAGTACTATGTAGAAAAGCCCCAAAAGTTACCACAATAATGGATACAGGCAGTCCCTTGGTTAGCAACTTGTAATTGTCCTTTAATGTTACATAAATTTGCCCTCACTTTGAAATGACTGAACCAACCCATTATTGTTAGGTGCCTTGGAGATTCACAGGAACCCTATGTACGACAGAACCAATCCCTTCTTAGATCAAATTCTTCAACACAATCACCTTCACCTGCTGCTAGTGCAGTCTGTAAATCACTGAAAACGCTTCAAGCTTTTTCTTGCACTAAAGTAAGGCTAAATAAGAACTGTATTCACCTGTTCCAATTTACCTACAATTCTGGCTTAAAGATACACTTAGGAAGGAAACTTCTTCCTATCTTGGGACTGCCTGTACTATGATGTTGAGAAAGTTAATGAGGCTAGACTGCACTTAATTACTAATAAAAAGTAAAACAAAAATCCTGTACAAATTTTATCCTAAAGACAATACACTTTATATATAAACAAATCATTCAAGTCAGACAAAGATGGGAACATTATTCTACCATAATATTTATATAATTTCTATAATTCTCAATCTATAAAATTGCAACTTTTTTTTTCTTAAAATGATATAAATAAGAGCAACAAAGTATTATATTTAGAAGATTTGGTATACTTGTTTTCTTCTCTGTTCACTTAATTTCAAGACTTTAGAAACTTAGAATTACCTAAACTAAGAGACTAAAATAGTGCCATCATTTCAAATGATGGCCTTTTCTTCTAGATTACACATACACAGACACACACTCTCTCTTAAATTAGAAAAGTATGATTATACCAACTGGTTTATATAAAGAAAACAGTGATTAAACATTACACAGATCACCTCATACACAATATAATAAAGATATTTAAGACTACAGAAACTCAAGGAATTAATATTTTTCATACTATTGTGAGAAAGAAATCCACTTAATACAGTGAATATTATTAACAAAGCAGAATGATAAAGAGCTATCTTTACTCTTTGGAATAGAATCTCTTTACTTAACAGAAATTAGTCAAGGACAAAGGAAAATAGCCTCCTTATTCTTTCAGATGCCTGGATGACCATCATCCAGTATTCTTAAAGGTGCTTTAAGAATCTTTATTTGAGAGAAAGGAGTTAATCTTTCCAACAAGTTGAGCAGGAATGTCTTAGAAGGAAAACAAGTTAGGTGCCTTTTTAATGGAGTTTTACTTTTTTTCTTTTTTTAAAGACTTAAGTGATCTGCTAAAAATTAATTTCTTAAATCTATTATGTGTTTAACAACATACAGTGACCATGCTACTTTCAGTTCCTATTATTTTCTCCCGAGATCTTTCACAATATTCTCGGAATTCAAATTACATTTATATATTAAACAATCCATGAACATTTCTTTAAACTAAATCAATGTCTATACTGTTATTTTCATTAAAGGAAACCAATAGTAAAACATGCAGTTTGAAGAGGGGTATATATTTGATTTTTCCCTTGCCAGTGTAATGAAACCATAAATCAGAAAAGCACTGTAGTAGTATCTGCATCAAACACAAAGTCTTTTTTACACAGTAAAATAACTTATTATACTTTAAAGCCATACATACAAAATTACTGATAGGGTTTTAAAGGCTCCATTCAACATAATTTTATTGAAAACCTTATTCTGTTATTGTCCAAGATACTCTCCATGTTAAATTTAATCAAACTTTCTTTGTTGATCTATACATTTAAAAGTTCTTTATTCTTGAACATGTGACAGCTCTTTATTTCTTATGTTGATGTTAGAGTAATACTGTATATATTACCATATGTATGTTCCTGTTTGCCTTACAGAGAAAGACTATTACTTGCAGGTAAATTATTCTTCAATAAACTCCGTTTACACACAGTTAACATCACCACCCCAAACAACTTTTACTAAAGTGTAAAAGATCTATTTTAAACAAATATTGCTGTTTGTTTTTAGATTATCAAGTAAAATAAATGAAGACAAATGTGTACCAATAAGAAACAGGTTTATAAAATCTTTTTGGGGGGAAAAAAAAAAAAAAGGGGGGGACCAGGTTTGCTGGTCTGATAGAGCCTGGTGGAACCACTGAGACTATGGCCCCTAGCTGCCCTTCAGGTCTGGAATTGAACACACACCTGTGGTTTCCAGCCAAACAAAATACCAGCATGTGAGTTAAACATTTACCTCAAGTAGATACACTCCTTGGAGAGAACAATCATGGGAGAAAGAAGGGCTGCTTATGCACAGGGAGACAGCTCAGGGGGCAGGAGTGTATGAAGGGATGGACACTGGGAAGAAGTAAATATGGGGAGGAAGTGTGAGGGGAGCTGTTGCATTGTGGTAAACTGTGGTCAATGACATGAGACAAAGTATATGTGAACTGCTGTATGGAAAGTGAATTTGGTCTGTAAATCTTCACCCAAATCACACACACACACACACACACACAAACAGCAGTTTAAAGAAAAACAGAAGGAAAGGATTAACAAAAAATTAGTATAATAGGTACTTAATGTTCACATTAAATAGAAAAGGAAAATTTTTCATGTAATGGTTTTGGTGTATTGTGGGAATAGTGAAGCAAGTTCAATTTGATTACTTCCTCAATTGTCAGTCTCCATTTTTTCAAACAATCTGTACAACTGAAAACAAATTCCTTTTAATAGTTTCAATTCTCTGGATTCAGATTTCACAACTTTTACCAATTTCACAATTCGAGTGCTAAACAAAGTTTCACTGACGAAGTTTCTCAAGCTCCACCTAAATAAGTAGCATGCATTTACAATTAGTAATCATACACAATTTTTTTTTTTTCCCACAGAAATAAACAAGCTTACGGGCAAATAAATTACCTCTCTATCCTCATCCACAGTGATTATGTATGTAACCAATCAGATTCTAAAAGAGTGACACTAGAAGAGTTTTCCCAGGGACTATAAGGAGACAGAGGAAGGAAAAATTACAAGAAGCCCTTATCATTCAGACTTCAAGGACTAAAAGACAACCAGATAGTCTTAAAGTATGACTATTCCTTCTTTCTAGTTTTTTTTTTTCCTTAGAATGAGATTATGATTAAAGGGGAAGAGACACTGCAAGGCTAATTATAATTAGCTTGAATGTAAATATGTCAGCTGGACAATTAATTCACTTAATTCAAATGTAAAAAAATATTTCATCTTACTCTTGACTCCCTCAAACAATACCACTGAAATAACTGATTAGGTTTTGATAGTGCATATATGAGTAGGTTCTCTTTAAGTAATTCAGATACATTGTGGTTAGGAAATAAATTCTAGAATTAAGAGGGGAAAGCAGGGATTATTAGTTTAATGAAATAAAGTGACTGTGACAGTAAGAAAGTAATTAAAATTTTTAAATTATTACCTATGGGCTACTAGATTGCAAAATAGACACTCATTTACCAACAGAAAGTGACCAGAAGTGAGTTATTTAACTACTCATGAAAATGAGATGTTTTAATGCCCAACCAATGGCTTTTACATTATTAAATCAGAGATGATCACTGGAATTTCTGTATGTCTAGAAATGAGGGTAAACTCTGTAATAATGCGAACAGAATATATTACATTATAATATTTAAGAAAAGCAAAGAAATTTTATTCAGAAAATAACTTAGAGATTTAGAAGTTTTTAGGCCTTAAGAGACCATGTTATAAAACATGTAATACAAAAGTTAGATCATACATTTATCCAAATCAGTGAAGGCATGCCTGAAAATTAACACAACCAAAGAAAGATGTGACATTCTTTGAAACAATAAGAAACATTTGTTTTGGGAAATAAGTACTGAAAAACTAGATCCAATTAGGAGTCTGAAAAGAAAATTCAGATAATTTTTTCCTGTTCATATGAATATATATGTATTGCATAGTACAATTTCTTTGACTGCAAATTATGAACATTTAGTGGGTTGTATGTAACAGCATCTTGATTTTTAATGAATAGAATAAAAATGTCAGATCAAGGCAAGTGATAAGTAAATACTGGTTCATGAAACACAGTCACACATACTCTCAGGTTCTGAGTTATGAAGTACAATTTATTTTGCATTATAGGCTATTTTTTTTTTTTTAAAGTCATTGATCTAGCAGCAACTGTGTCCGTAAAAGGCTTTATGACACTTCAAACAAAATACAGTTTCCAAAAATTATGTGAGGATTAACAGGATTTTGTTTTACTTAGAACAGGACATATTTCAGAGTGCTGTGACAGAAATAGGAAGCTATCCACAACTTCTGGGTCAGTATCAAGATTAAATGGATTTTGGGAGGTACTGATGCATCTGTTATAAAATTTACTTTTGTGGGAGAAAGTGGTAAAAATACTTTTAAAATTGAGGTACAAAATATACAGTAGAGCATAAAACTCTCACATGTCTTGAGGAAATTTTACAATGAACACATTATTAATGTAACCATCACCCAGGTCTGGATCCAGGACATTATTAGAACTCCAGAAACAATCCTGGTAGCACTCCTAGTATTTATCCCCCCCTCCCAAAATAACCACTATCAGTGACTTCTATCAGCATAGATTGGCTCTGCTTATTCTTGAAATCTATATAAATAAAATTGGGAGCTCTGATAGCATAGTGCCTAAGGCACTTGACTGCTAACCAGAAGGCTGGCAGTTCAAACCGACCAGCCACTCTTCGGAAGGAAGATGGGGCAATCTACTTCTGTAGTGATACTGCCTGGGAAACCCAAGGAAGGGATGTTATGAGTCGGGTCCGGCTCGATAGCACATAACAACAACAATAAGTAAAATTACATTGTATGTCCCCCTCCTGTGTCTAGTTTTTTTAGCTGAATAATATGTCCATGTGATTTATTCATGCTGTTGTATGGTGCAGTAATTAACACAGTGCTGGTGCTACAGAATTTTCTATTGCATGAATATATCACAATTACATAATTTATCTATTCTGTTGGTATACGCTGGGGCTGTTTGTTTCCCGTTTAGGGCTATTATGAATAATGCCATGAACATTCCTGTACAAGGCTGTTGGTATATTTTTCCATTTGGTATATACCGACAAATGGAATTGCTGGATCACAGGGCATGGGTATGTTCAACATTAGCAGATTCTGCCAAATAGTCTTCAAAAATGATTGTTATTCAAATAAAACAAAAACAAAACAAAACAACTAGTAGGAGGAGATAAACTAAACCACAGAAATAAATTCATTCTATGGCATATTAGACATAGGGAAGAGAATTTGTGTGTTTGTGTGTGTGTGGCAGGTTGTAGTAAGTAAAGAGAGATGAGAAAAGAATGATGCATGCCTCAGTAAACCTACAATGCAAGAGAGCTAGAAACACAAAACAGATGAAAAAAGTTACAGAGAATGAAAACTCCAACAATGCTTCAGTCTTCCCACAAATGACCAAGCATTAATGACATTGTTTTTTAACTTACCTGAGCCACAGTTTTTTCATCTTTTCTGTAAAAGGGAAATAATAATATCTACCACCATAATATGGGACAAAACTTATTATGGGACAAAATTGCTTAGAATGAAGTTATAGTGCTTAGTAAATATCAGAAGAGTTAAAAATAACACCCAATGAAATAAAATACCTTGCCAAAGTTCTCAGTCAGACTTTACAACAAGCTCAGCTCTGGTGCAATCTTACAACTAAGTGGACAGACAGAAGTTTTTGTTTTTAATTTCTTGTGTCCAGAAAAGAAGAGGACATTCTTTAGTTATTTATATCTATAATGGTGGCATAAAGGCTAAGTGCTCTGCTGCTAACCAAAAGGTTGGTGGTTTGAACCTACCCAGTGGCTCAGTGAGAGAAAGACCTGGCAATCTGCTCCCATGATGATTATCATTGTTGTTAGGTACCGTTGAGTCATCTCCAACTCACAGCGACCCTATGTACAACAGAAGGAAACATTGCCGGTCCTGTGCCAGCCTCCCGATCCCTGCTATACCTTAGCCCATCATTGCAGCCACTGTGTCAAATCCATCTTGTTGAGGGCCTTCCCCCCCTTTTTTTTTTGCTGACCCTCCACTTACCTAGCATGATATCCTTCTCTAGGGAATGGTTCCTTCTGACAACACGACCAAAGTAGGTAAGACAAAGTTTGGCCATTCTTGCTTCCAAGGAGCATTCTGGCTGCACTTCTTCTAGGGCAGATTTGTTAGTTCTTTTAGTAGTGCATGGCACTCTCAGTATTCTTTGCCCCTACCACAACTCGAAAGCATCAACTCTTCTTTGGTCTTCCTTATTCATCGTTCAGCTCTCACATGCATAAGAGGTGATGGTTTGGGTTAGGCGCACTTTAGTTTTCAAGGAGCTATCTTTGCTCTTCAGCACTTGAAAGAGGTCTTTTGCAGCCTGTTTGCCCAATGCAATACGTCGTCTGATATCTTGACTGCTGTTTCCACTGGTGTTAACTATAGAACCAAGTAATACGAAGTCTTTGACAACTTCAATCTTTTCTCAATTTATCATGATCCTGCTTACTGGTCCAGTTGTGAAGAGTTTTGTTTTCTTTAGATTGGGGTGTAATCCATACTGAGACTAAACTCTTCAATCTTTATCAGTAAGTGCTTCAAGTCATCCTCCCTTTCAGCAAGCAAAGTTGTGTCATCTGCATTGTTAATGAGTTATTAATGAGTCTTTCTCCAATTCCAGATGCCACTTTCTTCTTCATATAATTGAGCTTCTTGGATTACTTCCTCAGCATATAGACTGAGTAAGTATGGTGAAAGGATACAACCCAGATGCACTCCCTTTCTGATTTTAAACCATGCAAAATCCCCTTGTTCTGTCTGAATGGCAGCCTCCTGGTCTATGTACAGGTTCTTCATGAGTACAATGAAGTGTTCTGGAATTCTCATTCTTCTCAATGTTATCCATAATTTGTTATGATCCACACAATCAAATGCTTTTGCACAGTCAATAAAACATAAATGAACATCTTTCTGGTATTCCTTGCTTTCAGCCAAGATCCATCTGACATTAGCAATGATGTCCCTCATTCCATGTCCTCTTCTGAATCCAGCTTGCATTTCTGGAAGTTCTGTCAATATACTGCTGCAACCATTTTTGAATCATTTTCTCCAAGTTTTTACTTGCATGTGATATTAATAATATTGTCAATAATATCCACATTCTGTGGGATCACTTTTCTTTGGAATGGGTACAAATATGGATCTCGGATCTCTTCCAGTCAGTTGGTGGTGCTTAAGTTTGTGTGTCAACTTGGCTAGGCCTGGTTGAGTGGCTGGGCAGCTAGATGTAGTATTTCCCATGATGAGAATGGTAATCAACTCCATGGTGGAATCTACTATGAGCAGCGAGTAGCTGCCTTTGTGTATGTGGTCTGCTTCCCGTATATAAAAAACACCTTTGGGAATGGTCTCTAGCCTATGGCACGCTTGAACCCTGCATGTAGCCATGTCGTTGTTCAGCAGCCTGCCATGCTCTGCTGACCTGGGGACTTTCAAGAAACTTGGAACTAATGGCCTGCTGTGTGGTTTGGTAACACTGGGACTGTGCCTTTTTACTTGTCAACCTTGGGTTTGTCAGCCTCAGCAGCCAGCAGCTGAGTGAAGAAAAGCCTCCAGCTTCAGTGGGCTGGAAGCAGGAGACAGAGCTGATACCCAAGGTTGAGGGGCTTTCACCCAGCCCCTAGAGTCTGACACTTTGAACTTGGACTTAAAGCCTCCAAATTGTAAGAATAAACTCCTGTTTGTTAAAGCCATCCCATTTGTGGTATATTCCTGTCAGAGTGGCACTAGGTAACCAGAACAGTTGGTCATGTAGCTGTCTTTCAAATCTCTTGGCATAGCCGAGTGAATGCCTCCAATGCGGCATCCGTTTGTTGAAACATCTCAATGGGCATTCCATCAAGTCCTGGAGGCTTATTTTTCCCAATTCCCTCAGTGCAGTTTTGACTTCTTCCTTCAGCAGCATTGGTTCTTGATCATATGCCACCTCCTGAAATGGATGAACATTGATCAATTCTTTTTGGTATGGTGACTCTGTGTATTCCTTCCATTTTCTTTTGATGTTTCCTGCATCATTCAATATTTCGCCCATAGAATCTTTCAATATTGCAAGTTGAGGCTTAAATTTTTTCCTCAGTTCTTTCAGCATGATGCTGAGTGTGTTCTTCCCTTTTGGTTTTCTAACTTCAGGTCTTTGCCCATTTCATTATAATAATTGGCTCTGTCTTCTCAAGCTGCTCTTTGAAATTTTCTGTTCAGCTCTTTTATCTTGTTATTTCTTCCATTTGCTTCAGCTACTCTCTGTTCAAGGACAAGTTTCAGAATCTCTTCTGACATCTGTTTTGGACTTTTCTTCCTTTCCTGTCTTTTTGATGGCCTTTTGTTTTCTTCATCGATGATGTTCTTGATGTCATCCCAAAATTATTCTGGTTTTTGGTCACTGGTGTTCAATGCATCAAATTTATTCTTTAGATGGTCTCTAAATTCAGAAGGGATAAAATCAAGGTCATATTTTGGTTCTCATGGACTTCTTTTAATTGTCTTCAACTTCAACTTGCATATGAGCAGTTGATGGTTTGTTTCACAATCAGCTCCTAGCCTTGTTTTGGCTGAAGATACAGAGATTCTCCATCACCTCTTGCCACAGGTGTAGTCAATCTGATTCCTGTGGACTCCATCTGGTGAAGTCCATGTGTATAGCCACTTTTTGTGTTGTTGAAAAAGGTATCTGCAATGAATAAGTCATTGGTCTTGCAAAATTCTATCATATGTTCTCCAGCGTTATTTCTATCACCAAAGCCGTATTTTCCAACTACTGGTGATTCTTCTTTGTTTCCAGCTTTTGCATTCCAGTCACCACATTTTGATTGCACGTTGAGTTAATTTCAGAATGCAGAAGTTGGTAAAAAGCTTCAATTTCCCATGAAGATTACAGCCTAGAAAACCGTATGGTGCAGTTCTACTGTCACATGGGTCAAAATCAACTTGACAGCATCCTAAAACAATGGTCATCTTATTATGGTTACTAATATTAGAACTCACAGTTTATTAAGATAAATATTATATGATTTCACTTATGTAAAAAGACAAAAGAAAGGCAAATGTATAGAGACCAAAGTTTCTTAGTGGTTACCAGGAACAGGAAGAAGAAAACAAAGGTTAATGGTGATAGAAAAACTGCACTAAGGGTAGGGTTGTAGTTGGTTACTATAATTGATGTCCATAAGTTGTGCACTTGTAAAAAGTTGAATTGACAAAATCTGTGTGATAGAAATATTTACAACAAAAGAAGACTAGCTGCTGAGGCTGCTTATGTACGACAAGAACACCTCATGGAATTTGGCTCTTTGGTTTGGAGGTTTAGGGTCATGGTTTCTTGACAGTTAATTCTATTCCATCTACTAGTTCATTGCATAGTGTCTCGGGTCTTAAAAGCTTTCAAGTGGCCATGCAAGGCATAACAATTGGTCTCCATTTACCAGCAGCAAACAGAGGAAGGAGGAGAGTCAAAAATAGGAGGGGTATATGGACTGTGTGGCTAACTACTTCTGTAAACAACTGCCTCCTTTGCCATGAGACCAGAAGACCTGGATGGTGCCCAGCTACCATTACTAAACATTTGGAGCAAAGATTCCACAGAAGAATCCTGATCAAAAGGGGAAAATGTGGAACAGAATTTGAAATTCTCATGGACTCTAGACTTTCTGGAACCACAGAGGGTGGAAAAACATCTGAAACTATTGCCCTGAGACCATCTTTAAAGCTTAAACTAAAAATATCCCCTGAAGTAATCTTAAAACCAAAGAACAGTCTTAACAAAAAAGGTCTGCCTTGAGCATTATGCTCTTTTAAGAACTATCTATATGGGATCAAATGGACAACAGTAACTTGAAAGATTAGACAGGAATCTTGGGGGGAGGGGACAGCAAGTTTATGTTAACATGGAAAAAACAATTCAGAAAAGTAAGGTGAGAATGGTTGTACAACTCCAAGAATGTAAGTTATGTCATTTAATTGTATACATAGAAACTGCTGAATTAGTATGTTTTGCTGTGTATATTCTCAACAACAAAATAAATAAAATTGGGAGGAGGTGGGGAGAAGTAAAATAGAAAAAAACCCAAACCCACTGCTGTTGAGTCAATTTCAATTCATAGAGATCCTGTAAGACAGAGCACAGTGGTTAAAGTGCTCAGATGCCAATGAAAAGGATGGTACTTCAAACTCAGAACTCGCCATCTGCTCTGTGGGGGAAAGATGTGGTAGTTCACTTCTGTAAAGATTTACAGCCTTTGAAACCATGTGGGGCAGTTCTACTCTGTCCTACATGGTTCCTGAGTTGGAAATGACTTGACGGCAGTGAGTTTGCTATTGGTTTGCTTAGGACAGAGCAGAACTGCCACATAGGGTTTCCAAGGCTGTAATCTTTATTCAAGTGGACTGTCACAGCTTTCTCTCATAGAGTGGCTAGTGGGTTTGAACCGCTGATCTTTTGGTTAGCAGTCAGACTGTACCACCAGGGATCCTAAGATAAAAACAAGAGAAGTATTTTTGGAAGTTCAGACAAGCATTGTGCTTTATCTCTTCTTTTCACATTATGTTGTTGTTGTTGTTATGTGCCCTTGAGTCACCCATAGTGACCTCTCCTTGGGTTTCCAAGGCAGTATCACCAGGGAAGTAGATTGCCCCATCTTCCTTGAGAGGAGTGGCTGGTGGGTTCCCAAGGCCAGCCTTCTGGTTAGCAGTCAAGTGCCTTAGGCACTATGCTACCAGAGCTCCTTTTCACATTATAGCCAAGTTAAAATTAAAGTCCAAGTCATTAGCATTAAAATTGGTCAGTATGCTAAAATTGCTTCCTTTTTCTGTCTCTCTCCCTGCACAGATTTCCGTCAGAGAGAAAGTATATGGTAATTATCAGGGAGATGGGCACGTACTATCAGTGCCTGCCACGCTTCTTAGTAAAATAAAAACTCCGTAGCCCAAGAAAAACAGCTTAGGGAAAATGGCTGATTATTCACGATTTATTAGAATAAACTAGGGGAGGAAATCACCTTTGATTTTTAATACTTTCTTTCTGGGTTACAAATAACTAAAGAATAATGAATATTCCCTTATGAACTGGTATTTTTAAAAAAATCGAGATAAACTTGATTTAAACATACAAAGCTATGGAAACTCAACATGAAATTTACAAGACTGTTAGAGACAGGAAGTCCTGTAGGATTTATTGGACACTTCCCTTCCCTCTTTTCGTACTGTTGCTACTTTATACATTTCAGCCAGCTCCTTTTTCCACCCTTTCTAGAGAGTGGAAAAGGAGCGACTGAACTACCACCACTGCTCTGTCCTACAGGGTCTCTGTGAATTGAAATTGACTCAACAGCAGTGGGTTTGGGTTTTTTCTGTTTTGCTGCCCCCCCATTTTAATTATTTGTTGTTGAGAATATACACAGCAAAACACATACTAATAGAATGAAAACAAAGGATAAAGAAAAATTGGAACTTCCTTATTAAGAGAAATATCAATACTGAAATTCTTTCCTGAGATAAAACCAATCTTACTTAATGCTTTTATTAGTGGGTCTGGAAAGTGTAATAGAGAGCTTAAATTCATCTACAGTTGAAATTACTTTATTTCTAAAGTGGAAAATCCCAAATTTATGACAATAACCTGAATGAAATATACTGCAAGATTGAGTAAGAAGAAAAGTAATAAGTCAGTTTCTATGTGGAAAACAGAAAGATAATTCATTTAGTGAAAAATGATGTAAATTATAAAATAATGGATTCTAAGTTAGAAAGAAAGGGAAGCAGGAGCAATCTTAAGTGGTTTAATGCATTGCCAAAGAGGCCCATAGTTCTAGAAATCTGATAAATGGGCAGAGCAATGTAATTACTGTGGAAAATCATATGCAGTCCTGATAATTTCATGTTAGGAAAGATAAAAATGACTTGTTGTTGTTGTTGTTATGTGCTGTCGAGTCCGCCCCGACTCATAGCGACCCCTCCTTGGGTTTCCGAGGCAGTATCACTACGGAAGTAGGATTGCCCAACCTTCCTTCCGAGGAGTGGCTGGTAGGTTTGAACCGCCAGCCGTCTGGTTAACAGGCAAGTGTCTTAGCCACTATGCTACC
The DNA here is from genome assembly GCF_000298275.1 of Orycteropus afer afer. Taxonomy (NCBI): domain Eukaryota; kingdom Metazoa; phylum Chordata; class Mammalia; order Tubulidentata; family Orycteropodidae; genus Orycteropus; species Orycteropus afer. The sequence goes on along the minus strand of NW_006921783.1, from coordinate 1,419,108 downwards.
ATAATAAGATGACCATTGTTTTAATCTAAGTCATACATTTAATCTATGTATGACTTAGATTAAAAAAAAAGATCCATTAAAAAAGCAATAGAAATAATCAAAGATTTGGACATAAAAAAACTGCATGCTCTACAAAAGGTGGAAAAGGAGCTGACTGAAATCTATAAAGTTATGATCAGTATGAAAAGAGGAAAAGGAAGTAATGTTCAACCAATCCTACAATATTAGAATGGGGGTGGCACCCTTTGTATCTCTGAAGAGGAAATTTTTTAAATAAACAAATGGAAGTACTGTTTTATTAACAGGCTCTAAACATACTGAAGGAGTTTTGGTAGCATAGTGCCTAAGGCACTTGACTGCTAACCAGAAGGCTGGAGTTCAAACCTACCAGCCACTCCTCGGAAGGAATATGGGGCAATCTACTTCCCTAGTGATACTGCCTCAGAAACCCAAGGAGGGGTCACTATGAGTCGGGTCCAACTTGACGGCACATGACAACAACAAATATACTGAACTCTTACCATAAGATACAGTGAAAACACAGATATTTACAAGTTTGGATAAATTAATTGATGCAGCCCTATATTAGAGAAAGGGACAAATAATTCTAAAATATATCCCTATAAGGGTAGCATGGGGTCACCAGGAGTCCCTGGTACTAACTGAAAGGCTGGCAATGGAGTCCACTCAGAGGTACCTTGGAAGAAAGGCTTGAAGAGCTACTTCTGAAAAATTAGCCAATGAAAACTGTATGGTGTACAGTTCTACTGTGACACATCTGAAGTCACTGCAAGTTGGAATTCACTTAACTGCAACTAATTACTGGGTCAATGATCATTCCTACTTCCTGATATCTACACAGTGTTTTAGTTTAAAAAAAAAAAAAAGTCGTATTTTTACACTGTAAGGCCCAAGATAAGGAAAGTAAAAAAGAAGATTCTATTTAGAGAAATTTCCTTATATATGTAGCATAGGACTAATTTATTTACCTCAGGTTACAAGACACAGAAGAATAATTTAAGGGTTTCTTTTGAGCAGTTCCAGAGATGAGAATCGCAAAAAAGAACTAGAGATCTATCAGGATAAATCAAGCACCTTAGCTAATTAGAAACAAAAACAGCTTTTGCAATAGGGAATGAGTGTAACAGTTATTCGGCTGTCCATGTCTTGCATTACTTCTGGTCCTGGGCCAGGAGATCTGGGAGCACTGAGCAGTTATAACAAAGGATAGGGTTTGTATTTAGTGCATTCTCAATTTGCAAACTCATGAGCAAAACACAGATGCACACACAGTCTGTTGGTACACGTTTTAATGAAAAGGGCCTTTCCAAAGGCACTTCACAAAAGGTGTTTGAAACACAAACCTAGAAAAAAAAAAGTCTTTAGTTTAACAAAGGTAACCTAATGCTTATTTTTTTTTAATATCTGTAAACAGGTGTGCAAATGAAAAGAACAAAGCAGGCATAAAACAAAATGATATTCTCCTCCAATGTCCAAAGCAAACTAACAAGAAAAACCTTAACATATTTATTACTGATTGTGCTTTGCTAATGATTAAGCTGGATTAACCTCTATTTTCATTTTTAAATCATGTGATATCACTCAGAATTGCTTCTTTATCAAAACAAATAATTTTTGTCTGTTTTAATTTGATCACTAAGAGTTAGTGAGCATGACTAAAGCATAAACAATTTAACCCTCACCCCCACTATTCTGTATTCTTTCCTGTGAGGAATAACTAGCTCAAAATTTTCTAGCATGTCCTTTTCCCCAAAATTAATTTTGTTACCAAAAAAAGCATGTAAAATAAAAAAAAAAATTGAGTTTGGATTTATATATTTTTCTAAATTTATTTTTTAAATAAGTAAGCCTGGCACAAGATGACAAGCTATACAGAAATGCACATGAAAAAACAAATGGGTTCAAGAATCCACAATGAGCAGAAAGGTCCTGTGGCCATTCAGTCAGCAGTTTACATCAAGTTGCAACTATCTTTCCCCTTCGGTTAGCGAAGATTGGGGATGGGTTAAAGAAATAGAAGACCCAGAAAAGGGAGAAAAACTTAAGTCTGAGGGGGAGAAGACTGAAAGAGAAAAGAGAACAAAATAAAAAGCTCTCTGAGAAAGCAAATAAAAAAGAGGCATTAAGAATTCCACCACAAATCACCTCAATGTGCTTAGAAACTGTATGTTCAGAACTATTTTAAGTGCTACCTTTTCTGATTGAACAAAATTTCAAGACAATAACTTTTAGTACCATACCCTACCCTAACTGTGCTAGTAGCTGAAACAGAACCCTTCAAAAGAAACTATTTAAAATTGCTAAACCTTGATGCCACTTCCTGGTAAAATCACGAGCCAGTGCTGAAAGAAGATCTAGTCAGGCCTGCCTTTGCAAAAATTAAACTTTGTTGGGTGTGGCCAGTTGATTCTGAAAAGAGAAACTACCCTAAGCCTTGGTAGTCTGACAACGCCTTTAATGATAAAGAAGTGTGTTTAACATATGTTTCCAATGTTCATTATGGTAAAGTTGATCCCATTTAACTCTTTGCCTATCAACAAGAGATCCTGAAAGCAGGAATCTTTTCTGTAGAACTCCTGATGCAACACAAACCATAGCAAAGCTGCTATGGTTTACTGCAAAGCTTAATGCAAACCCTCTAGAGTCCACGTTGACAAATTCTTTAACAAGCCCTGTGGTTACAGGGAAGCTGGTTTCACTCTGACTCACTCCTGCTCAAACAGTTTACTGGAAATGAAGGGGAGGGGGAATTTTCAGAGAAGTCATGTGATGGCCAGACAAACCACAACCAGTAAAGGTTCAGCAAAGTCAAAAACAGGTCCCATCAACAACTGACACACAGAATGTTTAAATGGCTCTAAATTATATGACAATGAATCCCGTTTGGTTTCAGATCATCGGCACCATGAATTCTTTCAGAAATCTATGTCTGCAAAGGAGCATACTTCACTGGGGTAAAACCAGCAGGCACTGACATGGGGTGGGCAACTGAAAATACTTCTTAGGAAAATGTGTTGAACATAAAATAGTGTAAAAAGAACGCTAAAACATTTAGTGAGTGTATAAATAATCATTACTAAATGTTTTTTCATAGTCTCTAAGGTCAAATGATCAAACACATATTCTCTCATTATCAGGGCCTCAAAAGAACCTTTGTACTTTGAAGGAAGTGTTCACTGGGAAAATATGCAATCTAATGCATAAAAATAAAATGTACGGGCCATAAGGATGAGAACTACCATTACAACTTACTAACTTTTTTACCAATAAAATAAATAACTTGAAATTCATAAACAGGACAGGGATACTATTATGCTGGGGGGAAAAAAAGATTTGTTTTCTGCCTTAAAATTTTTAATACAAACTAGTAAGGTATAAGATACCAGGTGCTGTTAGTTGCCATCAAATTGGCTTCAAATGTATGGAGACTTTTGCCATGTTTAATAGAATGAAATGCTCATTGGCTGGTCATGCACCATTTTTATGATCACTGGCGTGACTGAATTAATTGTTGTGGCTACTTGTAGTGTCTTCCAACTTAGTGGGCTTCCAGTATCATAGCAACATATAAACCAGTACAGCATAACAAATGGACAGATGGGTGGTATGAGATACAAGTACTTAAATTTAATTTTGGGATTTAGCTTCAATGTACAGATTAAGTGGCAAATATTAATTCATTTAAAAACTGCAGTCCTACATAAAACCTTAAAAAAGCTTAACCTAAGATGGTCTCCAGACTCATTAACTACACTAAATAGAATAAGCTAATCAATATGAAGAAACAATAACAACAACAACACGTTCCTTTAAAAGGTGAAATTTCAAGACTTTCACATTTATGATTTCACTATAGGAATAATTGTTGTTGTTGTTATGTGCCATCGAGTCGGACCCGACTCATAGCGAGCCCTCCTTGGGTTTCCGAGGCAGTATCACTATGGAAGTAGATTGCCCCATCTTCCTTCTGAGGAGTGGCTAGTGATAGGAATAATAGGAACCAGTAAATTTCACACAGTCAACGTTCTGTGAAAAAGAATCTAAGTAGCTAAGTCATTGGACAGATGGCATTTAGAAAAAGCAAACTACTTTTTCAAAGCATATTCTTCCAAGTAAATATGTACAACATTCCTACTCTATAGTATAAGCTTTAAACACAAAAATACAACCACCCCCATGCTCTCATTTCTCATTCCTTCAACAATATTGGTCATCCTAAATTAAAAGATTACATCTAAAAAGATACATCAATCAAGTTCTTTCATTTTTCAAACTTTTATTACCAATGTGTCTTTAACTTTTCTTTTTCTTTGATTATGCAATTTGTAACAAGTTATCACAAGAATCTTTGTTTCTAAAGTACAGCATTTTACAAAAGTTGTTTTAGTGTGAATTTAAATTCACAAGTCATTTAACTTAAATTGTACTATTTTCAACCCTTGCTCTCAGATAAAGATTAAACTCAAATATGCAACAGTTAAATCTTTCTTTCATAAATTGTTTCCACATTTAGTCTTTTAAATTTTATCTTTCAGCAGAGTATTATTGAGTATTAAGTGAAAATATTTCATGGAATGATTTTTTTTTTCTCTTAATTGGTATTTTATTGTTTATTCAAACTATCTACTGCACAAGTAGTATTTGCAAGACCAGTCAGAAACTGTTGAAAATACACACATCTTTGAGGACTTCTCTCAGGACTTTACAAATTCCTAGGAGAGATAAGAAAATCCATAAATAGCTTTCAAACAAGTTAGAGAGTAATGAGTGACACGAGGAATAGCTAGGATGCTATAGGAATTCAGAAGACACCATTTCTGTAGGGGATATAGGGGAGTCATGGGAACACTGGTGGTGTAGTGCCTAAGGCATTTGATTGCTAATCAGAAGGCTGGCAGTTCAAATCCACCACCCACTAGATTGCCAAGTAGATTGCCCAGTCCTCCACTCCTCAGAAGACTGGGCAATCTACTTCTGTAGGAATACTGCTTCAGAAACCCAAGGAAGGGTTGCTATGAATTGGGATAGACTCAATAGCAGTTTGTTTGTTCTCTTTTTTTTGTGTGTGGTTTTTAGGGGCATCACAGAACATTTCATGATGAAGGCAGCATATGAGCTTGAAACTCAAGCAAGAATCCAGAAAAGTGGACATGCATATGGTAGAAAATTACACAGTAAGCAAAGTTATGAAGAGAAACAATACTACATATCTGTGGGGGAAAATGAATTATTACATTTCCCTACAACAGTAATTTCTAAACCTTTAAAACTAAAGAGTTTTTAATTTAAAAGAAATTACAACACACTCTGAGTGAGTAGCCTATGAATTCCTTTAAGTGTAACTAGAAAACCACTAATCCAGAGGATAAAGAATTGTTAAAACAAAACAAAACAAAAAACCAAACTCACTGCTGTGGAGTCGAACCCGACTCATAGTGATCCCTCCTTGGGTTTCCGAGGTGGTACCTCTACGGAAGTAGATTACCCAACCTTCCTTCTGAGGAATGGCTGGTGTGTTTGAACTGCCAGCCTTCTGGTTAGCAGTCAAATGCCTTAAGCACTACGCCACCAGAGCTCCCAAAGATTGTGAAAGGGTGATAAAAATGGATATAATTTGAGGGTCAAGTAACAGAAGAAGCTGGATTAAATCTGTTTAAACTAGTGAAGAGCAAACCTTTTAGGAAACCACTAAGAAGTTAACAGGTGATACAGGTCTGCACCTGTAGTGGGAAGGCAAAGGGGAAGGAAGATATGAAGAAAGTGTGGAGGTAGAATCAATAGGTCTTGCCTAACAACAGGATATGTGGGCAGGGAATCAGACAAGTCAAGATTTTGACCAAAAGTGATTGTGAGGATGATGATACCATTAATAGAAATAAAAAACAAAGCCTATCCTTGGCTGGGTAAACAAACTATGGTACATACACACAACAGAATAACATGTAAGTTAAAGAACAATGATGAATCTGTGAAACACTTCACAAACATGGATGAACCTAGAGTACACTATGCTGAATGAAATTAATCAATCAAAAAAGGACAAATATTGCATGAGGTTTTCATACAAAAAGAAATATTCTTTGATGGTTATTAGGTGAGGGGAAGGGAGAACAAACCACTAACTAGAGGGCTGTTGTTGTTATGTGCTAGAGGGCAGATACATATTAAACTTGGATGAAGAAGAAGGCAAAATAAACTATTAAGAGTTTATGAAGACTTCTGAATAGAAGATAACATAAAGAAATGAATAATGTCTCTTACATGTCATCAATAACCAATCAGAATATGAAAAAAAATCCCATTACAAAAAATGAAAAAGGCTCTTTTATTGGCTGTGAAGCAGCAGTGCCAGGGGATGCCGCGGAGGTGTGGATGACCATTTATCCTGGGAGGTGTAGGATCTGCTGCAGGGAGGGAGTCCAGCCTTTGCAAAGCAAACGCAAACAGATTGGTGCCCCTCCAAAATATATGGTGAATTCCTGACCCTAGTACCTGTAGATATGACCCTATTTGGAAATAGCTTTCTTTTGTTGTTACAGAGATCACGCCAGAGTAGGGTGGATCCTATACCTAATCCCTTCTGAGTTATACAAAGAGAGAGGGAAAAAAAATCAGAAACAAATAAAAAGATCATAAAGAAAATAATTAAACCTCATATGAAACAGTCCACAAGAACATAAACAGCTACAACTATCTAGACCTAGCTTTCATAAATGATGCTAGAATTGCTCAAGGCCATAGGAAGCTATATTTATTCATGTCTACCTCCCACAGACTTCTAGTGAAAACATGGTAGAAAGCCAAGAGCAAAAGGAAGTCAGTTTAGTGTAATAATACTGTCTGATCTCCACACTGTTCTCATGAAATCAAATCAGGTATCGAAAGGAATCAGAATACAAATAAATGCTCTAATAATTTCCCCCTAAACATGAGTTAAAACTGGAATTTAAGCACGTATGTAGCTTTAAAATTGTTACTTAGTAACAATTTCCTAATAAAATCATATATACCCTTTAACCTAGTTGTAAAGCCAATTTTTTTTTCTTTTCCTGCTGATAAACTTATTCCATTTTAAAGGGCTTTACCTTCAAGAATAAAAAACAGATTTTCTAACTCTTCTCAGGTAGTCCTAACATTTAAATTCCTATTCACAGTCATTAGTTTCACTTAATTTGCTGTTTTAGTTACAATCAGACAAAATTTCCCATATTTTATTGCTCCTATCAAATTGGAGATTTATTTTTTAATTTTAATTTTTTTTTATTGTGATTTGGGTGAAGGTTTACAGAGCAAATTCACTTTCCATATAGCAGTTCACATATATTTTTGTCTCATGTCATTGACCACAGTTTACCACAATGTAACAGCTCCCCTCCCACTTCCTCCCCATAGTTACCTCTTCCCAGTGTCCATCCCTCCATAAATAGCTGTCTCCCTGTGCATAAGCAGCCCTTCTTTCAAACTGGAGATTTTTCAAAATATATGCATCTATAAGTAATTTCCACCACCAAAGTCAGATAAACTTTTGGCTCCCTGTTAAACTGATTGCTATAAAAACTTTTAAGTCACTAAGATATGACTAAAAAGATATGACTAAATTATCATCAGTAAAGTGATAGTTTATCAATAAATAAAAACAGTATTTTAAAATATACCATTAGTAACTGTTACAAAAATATAGGAAGAAGACATTCAATTTGCAACAATATACAAGATAAAATAACAAATTAAAATAACTGGAAAACTAGTGTTGGAATAATATGCTAATTAATTAGCTAATAACCTGTAAAACTGAAAAATTCCTACATCCTATCACATATACAAATTTTCAATGGATTACAGATTTAAATTAAAAAATGAAAATACTAAGAGAAAATACAGTTGAATATTTATTACATAATGTTAAGGTACAAACACATAATTTTACGCATAACTCCAAAAAGAAAAGTACAAAATATTAGAATAAAGAAAAAATCTAAATGTCTTCATCCAAACACACACAATAGATAACCTGGAAAAATACTGGGAACTGGGGAAAAATAGTGGTACCAGGTGACAAAGGGCATATTCATAAAAATGCTAATCAATAAATAGAAAATGAAAAATACACCAAATAGAAAAAATGGGCACATGAACATGTTAAATGAAAATTTTCTTTTTTATTTGTATTTTCAACATACTTTAGAATCAGAAAAAAAGTAGTTATAAAAAAACCAATAAGGAAAATACTTAATAACATAGAAAAATGTACACAGTAAATGTTTATATTCAAAATAAGTCATAAGATGATAAGTAGGATATGATTTCACTCTTATAGAGCAAAGGACTAATGGGTAAAGGTGTGATTTTGAATTCTCTACAGTGAGGGGAATCATTTTGGTAATAAGAACATAAATTTTAAAAATTAGTATAGAATGTCCACTATACATATGTGAAAAAGGAAGCTGAGGTGAATGTGTATGGTATGACTCTAGCTTTATATATAAAAAAAAAAAGTTGTATAGGTGACTATTATCCTACTTTGGGGATTATAGGTATGGACTATCACTTTTTACTTTACAGTACTTCTAGAAATGTTTAAATCTGATTACTATATACCTACTTCTATCTCGTTATCTGACATTTCACATTTACAAATAGTAAAAACTCTACTATGTGATTATTTTATGCATTAATCATATATGCCTGGCAGTTAATGAATACTGAGGTACGAGGCAAGAGTAACACTGGCTATCATAGTTAAGATTATTGTCAAGTTGACTAGGCTATGATGCTCAGTGGTTTGGGAATTATGGAATGATGCTAGTCATACTCTATTCTGAGATCCATTTTTTTTTGTTTGTTTTGCATATGGTTGATTTTCCCATTAACGACCTGGACTTTGGAACCTAACCCTGTCGTTAAGTAAAGACAGGGTATAATTACTTATGCAATTAAAAAACAGGAAAATTTGGAAAAAGGTAATAGAAAGCAAAAGCACACAAAAAAACAAAGATCCTAAAATAAATCTAAGACTGAAAAAATTAAAAATGCTAAAATAGTGGATTTAGAAATAATAATAAGATTCCCCTTAAATCATTATAAACTTATTTGCAAAGTATAAAAACCTAAAACACAAAAACATGACTGTGTCACAACAATGTATCAAAACAGCTGAGGTATAGATCTCACTTTGATATAGCAACAGTGCAGAGTTTGCAAAAACTGTTTTTACTGCATAATCAGTTGACAGTACAAAATTGGTATTAGCAATTTTGGGCAAAAATTTTAAATAAAATCTTCATAAAGAGTATATAATTTCTGATTAAAGGACATGAAGTAGAATGTGCACATCCTGCTTACTTGATTTTTCAACATAAGGAAATATGAAATTAGTGGATGAGAAATGTACAGTTTATCTTAAAATAGTGATTATAATTATTGGCTTTATAGGAATGAAAACAACCAAACCTCATAACCATCTGAAGTATTGTGTGCTCTGGTTTCCATGACTGAAAACAGATGAAGTGGATTTAGAGAAGATACAGTAAAAAAGAAACTAAGATAATGAAGGCCATAAGACACAAAGAAAAAATACTATTACTTTAACAGTGGATTAAGATTGAGAAAAGAAATGCTCAAAGTATTAACAGCTCAAATGATATGGGAAAGCTGAATTAGGATTTACATCCTCACATTCTAGAAGATGTGAATTTTTGGAAGTTAAGCCTCTAAATGGTAATAAGCTTATAGAACATATTATTTATAATCCCACGGTCAAAAAGTTGTAAAAGACCAAATGCATCATCCAGACCAATGTTATAACCAATGTAGGGAGTGCCATGTGGGATCCCTGAAAACAGATCATATAAAACAAGGCACTTATGTAGATTGCCCAAACTTCCTTCTGAGGAGTAGCTGGTGGGTTTGAACCGCCAGGCTTCTGGTTAGCAGTCAAATGCGTTAGGCACTGTGCTATCAGAGTTCCCATTAATAAATGAAGGCAGGGATAAACAGAAAACTGTACCTGATAGCGAGCAGGGAAGGATATGAAAATGAAGCAAATCAATTTTCTCTGTGGAACCCCAGAAAGGCTCTTCTGTAGAACTGCAGAAGAGGCTGGGATAAGACTGAACACAAGATGATGGCATCAACAGTTCCATCCCCACTTAGCACAGTCAGACAAGCTGAGCAGTTAAACCAGGTACAAATATTCTCTAGACAAAGTAAACCAGAGGTTATGTCTTGGCTTGAACATATTTGCGCTCATGTCTGTGCAGGCATCCATGGACTAAACACAGAACAGGTTAAGTAAAAATCTACACACTAAACAGAAATCTCCAACCCCTTTTTCCCCAGCACATCTTTAGAAAGTCAGCAGCCAGGCTTACATTCCACAGGGATAAAATGGATCTTTCACTTGAGAAACTAAACTACCCCAAAGGCGAGATCAACAAATACTGCTATATGGAGTTGCACACAAATATGCCAGCCATCATCCCATACAGAAGGCCCACTTCACTAGACTTTGTCTCCACAAACATAGTATCCATTCAGCCTGTAAGTACCTTCTTCTTATACATCTCCCCAAAATAATGTACTCTCAATTGACACAAACAGGGAGAAACTAGAAGTTTTAACACAATCAAGGAATGCCTTCCAAATTCTAAGTAAAAGGTGATTTTCAACCTGTTGTTTTGCCAGCGAGTCAGCCCCACCTCATAGGGACACCTCCTTGGAATGCCGAGGTAGTATCACTATGGAAGTAGATTGCCTAACCTTCCTCCCGAGGAGTGGCTGGTGGGTTTGAACCGCCAGCCTTCCGGTTAGCAGTCAAGTGCTTTAGGCACTATGCTACCACAGATCCTGATTTTCAACCTAGAATTCTATATTCAGCTAATCAATTAAGTGTGGCAGAAGAACACAAGCATTTTTCAGAATGAAAGTCCCCACATTTTTCACCTACTCATCTTTTCCCAGGAAGCTACTGGCAAGTGTTCAATCAAAATGAGGGAGTAAAACAAGAAAAAGAAAAACAAAGGATCTAAACCAAGAAAGAAGCAAAATGAAATTATAGTGTGACAACTGTGCAGAAGGCCAAAAGAAAAGCAAGTCCAGATTATAGTAGGAGCAGGGAGGGCTCTACAATGATGACTCCAAGAGAAAAATGGAATTGATGTTTTACAGGTGTCACCAAACAGAAAGTGATAACGAGAGGTGTTTTATAGAGCTGGTGGAGGGAGAAAAAAGACAAGTTAGAGATTCAAAGAAATCATGCAAATGAAAAAAATGTTGATTCAAAGGGAAATGAAAAGCTTTACAGAAAGGAAAAATAATCACAGTGTATGAGTTGGCTTAATAGAGAACAATACTTAGACAATCAGAATTAATGAAAACATTGACTATAGATTTAATTTTAAGGGATGTAGACCACATATTTAGAGGTGTTTTGGTGTTGGTTTTATAATCTATGATTCTAGGCTCAAATCCTGACCCAGTGAATTAGAATCTTTAAGGATGAAGCTCAATAACTTTTATTTGTAACAACTGCTAGTCTGGTGTATCTGATTTTACCTAATTGTTCTGTACAAAACATTTAATGATCCAGGAAAAATGTTTCAAAATAGGGTGGATTATCAAGCAAGAATTCTCAGTAAATGCTGAAACCATTGGGTGAGAGACTGTCTGGAAATAAGATACTCCCTTTTCAAAATATCAGACCAGTTATTAACATCAAAAGAAAAGAACGAGCTCTACAATATGGTGAAACACAATGTTACTTACAGGATCAAACTGACACAGTGTACTTCTAAAGTGAGGCACCACCAGAATACAGGAACTCTGGTGCAGTTGGTAGGGGACTGGCTGCTAACCAGAAGATTGGTGGTTCAAACCACCAGCTGCTCCATCAAGAAGAAGATAAGGCAATCTACTTTCATAAACATTTATAGCCTGGGAAACCCTACAGAGGTTGTTATGAGTCAAAATTGACTTGATGGCAGCGGATTTGCTTTTTTTGGTAAGAAAAATACCTAGCATGCAGAGTTATCAATTAGAAGTAACGAAAATAGAAATGTTTAACCTGAATCTAGTCACAAGAAGAAATTCAGAGAAAACTAAATTGAGGGATGTTCTGCTAAGCAATTTATGTGGATTCTGACAAAACTTCAATGCCATAAAAAACTCAGGGGAAAAAAAAAAGCAAGGAAATGCTCTAGATTAAAGTAAATAAAGAGACGTGGCAACTAAGTGTGACCAAAAAAAAAAAAAATTAGAGAGAGAGGGGAAAAAAGCAACTATGAAAAAAATATTGTTGGGACAATTGTGAATATTTGGATGTGGACAAGTATCAGTGTGCATCAAATTTACATCATGATTTTACAGAAGAATGTTCTTGTTCAAAGATACATGCTGAATGGGTTAGGGATGAAATAACACCATGTCTGCAACATTTCTCAAAAAATTCATATGCAAAAAAGATTACCTGTATGTTTGCATAAATGTTCATGTGCATGTACACTATATTTTGAGATAAGTCCCAGAAGAAAGGCCTGGTGATCTCTTCTAAAATATCAGCCACTGAAAACCTTATGGAGCACAGTTCTACTCTGACATACATGGGACAGTGATGACCAGGAATGAATTCTACACCAACTAGTGGTAGTATTTATATATACCACAGCTGGCGGTTCAAACCCACCAGCCACTCCTCGGAAGGAAGATTGGGCAATCTACTTCTATAGTGATACCACCTTGGAAACCCAAGGAGGGGTTGCTATGAGTTGGATCCGACACCACGGCAGTTTTTTTTAAAAAAAAAAAAAAAATATATATATATATATACACCACACTCACAAGCACACATACAGGAAACAAATATTGCAAAATGTTAACTGCTAAAGTGAAGGGTATACATATGTTCACTGTACTTGTCAACCCTTCTGAAGATTTGAAGTAATTTTTATAGTAAAAAGATAAAAAGTATAGATATTGTGATAGTGTTTCAGTAAAATAAATATAGTTTATTACACAAATATACATATAAGTGCATGGAAAAGACAAACCAGTTATAGTAATAACAATAGTAGTTCTGGTGGTAGAATCAAAGGTAATTAATTCTGCGGTTTTTCTAGATAACCTGCAATTAATATTTACGACCTAGAGTGCAGTGATTAAAGCACTCAGCCACTGACTCAGTGGTTCAAACTCACCAGCCACTCTGTAGTCTGCTTCTGTAAAGATTTACAGCCTTTGAAACACTATGGAGTTTCTGTCCCACAGGATTGCTATGAGTCTTGATGGCAATGAATTTGGTTTTGGTATATATGATAAAAGTTTTTAAAAATTAAGTGTTGTCCTAGAATTTTTAAAGAAAAAGACTTAAGTTATATTAATTTTCATGTTAAATGAACAAAAACAAAGCAAGAGAGTAGGTGGGAATATAGTATTTGGCAAGAGTTTGGGAATGAGCGATCTCATACATTGGTAGTAGATGTATAAATTGATAGGTTTGTGGAAAGTAATGCAAGTAAATAAAATTAAGATTGCATCATTTGTCTATTATCACATCTAAAGGCTGGAATGAGAGGAGCACTTCAAAGGTATAGGGAACCGCTGTTCAAAGCAGTGCAAACTGAACTAAGATGAGAGGGAATGTAGACACCATCACCACCACCACCACCACCCAGTCAAAAAATATGGTCACCAAGTCCAAGGCCAAGTAAACCACAAGGCAATGATTTGAGATTTATTATATTTTGTATGGGTAACTTACCCATAAGGAGGTCAGATTAACTGGTAACACACGTCAAAAAGAAAAAATGCTTGACCCTTTTAATGCACTAATTCTACTTCTAGAAATACAGCTTAAGGAAATCAGAGATGCACACCAAGATTATACACCATGATTCTTTAGTTTACAATGTTATCTGTAATAGTAAAAAATGGGATCTAAATGCTCAAAATAGAAAGTTGTTAAATAAATGATAGCGTATTTATATGACAGCATATAATGTCCACTGAAAACTATGTTCTCAAAAATATTTATGATTGTGGGGAATGGTTTCAATTTATTAAATGAAAAGATAGCAAAGTATAAAAAAAGATAGAAAGTATAAATCAGGATATAATGAGGGTCTGAACTCAATTTTGTTGGATAAAATACATATATGTGCATATAAAAAACAATGGAAGGATGTTCAGAAACAGTAAAACTATGGATGATACTAATTTTCCTCTTTAGGATTTCTTTCCTGCAGTTTTCATTCTTTTATTTTAAATAATGAACATGTTAGTTATGTAATTAGAAAAAATTAATGTATCTGAATAGAATGAAATAGCTTTTTTTTTTTTTTACTAAGGAAAAGTACATTTTAAATTGTAAAATGATATGCAATCACTGCAATCTTTCCTAGATAGTCAATAAATACTTCAAAATTAATAACTAAATGAAAAATTCCACATTTTTCTTACTTTTACTCCAAATTTTAAGTGCACTGTGAGTTTAGGAATGGGGATATATATTCTACAATAGCTATTCCACTGTGGGAGACTAGAGTACAAGGAAATCTCATCAGGATTTAGTTTACCTTTCATTCTGTTAATTAGGCTTCCCTAATCATAATTAAGAGAGCCCTGGCTGTGCAGTGGTTAAGTACATGGGTGCTAACTGAAAGGTTGGTGGTTTGAATCCACCAAGTGGTTCTACAGGAGAAGGATGTGGCAGTCTGCTTTCGTAGAGACAGCAGCCCTGGAAACCCTATGGGGCAGTTCTACTCTGTCCTCTAGGGTCACTATGAGTCAGAATCGACTTGATGACAATGGGTGATTATAATTACATTGAAACTAAAGAGAGAAGAAAAGAATTTCAAAGATCAGCATACACCAAAAAGTGTAAAGCACTAAAACATTCTATTTGGCTAATGGTTCCCTCTGAAATTCTGAGCAGCTTGTTAGCCCTACATGTAGACAGGCTCATCTATAGAAATTCAGGACCAGAGTGATCCTGATCTGTCTGGTATCCAAGCTGCAGCTAAGTATTTAAAGCTGCAAGCTTAACTCTACTTCAACTTGCTGATTTTATACAGAGAAGAGAAAAAAAAGTTTTTGAGATGCTGAATGATGTACATTAATCAATGCCACAACTGGCATGGGTAACAGCTGTCAAAGCAAAAATACCCTTCTACTTACGTGGTTTCAGTAACTGGAATATACCAATAATGCTTGCATTGAGTTTTGGTTCCTACTCTACATCTCTAAACATGTGACTAATAGTAGGCAGGTAACAATGTCTCAATCTAGTCTTTTCCATAACATTAGAAGCATGGTACTTTCCTGTACTACCTCAGAGTTAATAAAAGGGTCAAATTAGACAACAGATTTTAAAAGGCATTAAAAAGAATGAGAAGTTTATGTTAGTAGAAATTATTAGCATTAATATTAGCATTATGTCAGGAAGAGAAGGCATAATATTTGGTTGATGGACAAGGCAAAGCAGATAAAAGAACAATTTGCCTCTTCCCATGCACAGATGTCCATAGTTCTTCATTTGTTTTATATTTGGCTATTCCACATTCATGTTTGAAAGTTTTGTTTTCAATTAAAATAACTGTTGATTTCCTTTTAATAATGCTTTTTAAAAAGCCCATCTGACATCAAAATATAAGACTTTTTTTTTTTTTTCCTTCCTTCTAGGGCAATGGTTTTTAACTTTTGTGCCTTCAGATCCCTCCTAGAAGAAAACTATGAACTCATTCCTCAAAAAATGTGTGAGAACGTATGTGGGCACACACACACACAGTCAACAAAAAACAAAACATTTTAAAAGTTAATGAACAAATATGGAGAAGTAGATACATTATATACATAATCTTTCAAAATCTTTTTTATATTCTTTTTATTTGTATCTGTTGATGTCTGCTGCAGTCCTAAAGATGAAGACTCAATTAGTTATGTTCTGTTTTCCTTCAAAGTAAAACCTTCCTGCAACACTGAGACAGAAGTGGACACACAGTTTGTGCTAAGGTCAAAAAAAATAAACTAATTATGCTATAGCTTGCCTAAGTGAGGAATGTAGTTTTTTTTTTTTTTTTTCTATTTTGGAGTTTTACTTTGGCCCTTTTTGAGGACACTCTATAGAACCTTCAAGGGCAACAAGCCATTAATATGACTGAGGGAAAGGCAGTCTAAATTGCTGCAATATTTGAACTGTTAAATAATAACTAAAAAGAAAGTTCTATTATTGTCTACTATGGATTGCTTACTAAAGATTTAGTGACTATTTAAAAATGCAATATAATTAGTACATTCACTCAGCAAACATTTCAGCAGCTCTGGCACTGTGGGGGATAGCATTAGGGTGAAATCACATTGCTGCTTTAAAGGAGCTAGCAGTTTTAGGAGGAGAAATGGTCACTATAGAAATAACCACATTCATGGTCTCATAAGAATGATACAAATAAAACTGTATGAAGTTCAGAGAAAGGAGTTTTTTTTTTAAATGAGGTAGAACAGGTGTTGTACTTGTGTGTGTGTTGTTGAAGGCTTCCTGAAGATTATAGGAAATTAGGAACACCTCTCCCCCTCAAAAAATACGTAGTCTCTCTAAAGACATATGTGACATGCAGAAGTTCTTATGGGGAAAATAACATGTTTCAAACTTACTTAAAATTCTAATTTGTTTGGAAAAAAAACTGTTACCCACCAAGAGTAAAAAGTTTATTTTAGATTAAGAGCCTGGTCTGTTTGTCCCCTTTATTTATGCACTGTTCAGTGTGGTAATACTATAATCACATAATGGAGAAAGAATGTTTCAGCTACTTACTCATTTAACCTCACTGGCAATATCAATTTACCTTGGTTTCTAGCAATGGGTATTTTTTAGCTTAGCGTGAGTTCACTTATGCTTTCACCAAGATCAAGATTATTATCATCTTTATATTTCAGCTTTTCTGAATATGCTATCCCAAGCCATATTTCATTTTTTGTTTCTACTTTGGCCATTCTCTTCTTCAGAGTAACTGTTGACAATTCAACCTTAATTGTAACCTCTTTAGGGATAATTAAAGCATTCTATTTCTTTTTTCCTTCTGTTCTTACTTGTGCAGTATCTGCATGTTCCAGCATCTCTTCAAATTCCTGATATTCTTCATCATCTGGTTCAGCACCTGAGAGACGAGCCGCCCTTGCCATGAAATACGGTGGCAGCTCTCCGATTGCTGTTCCAATACCCTAAAATGTGAAAAATGAAAAGTATTCTAACGAAGTTCTCTTCTCAACACAGTGCCACATACAGATCAAATCTAAACTTTTCTATATCATCAAAAGCATTCTGAGATGCAATGTCTTGGGGCTAAGCGTGTGTTATATAACCAGAAGGATCTGAGTTTGAACCGGAGCCTGATCTGTGCAATACCAGGTATGAAAATTCACACATAAGTCTTAGAAAATCCTTTGGTGTGCTGCAGACACTAAATTAATTTTTCTTCCCTAGCCTCTTAGTTCAGAAATAGTAATGAGTAAATCTAGATAATAATTATTTTTTTAAACAATTTTATGATATATTTATTTCTCATTTTTCACGACTGAAGTGAACATTTCTACTTATAATAACATTTTTTGTCAGTTTTTATTTCTCTCCTTTTCTAATATTCAAATCCTCTAGTAATGAGAATTTACCAGTGGATCTGTTAGATAAATATACCCACTATCGACATAGTTTTCAAAGACCAGGACATACGTGAAAATCAGTATCAGGTAAAAATGGAGGATGACCATATCAGATAAAGAAATGGAGGATGACTACATCATTATATAACTGCCAAATTATATTATCACATCAGTGCCAAACCACTAAGATCATGCCCAGCCACGATAAATAACCTTAACCATCAAAGCCAGTGTTACTCTGGCCTCACCCCTCGGTGTTTGTTATTGCCAGACATATGCTGTTGCTGTGTAAACAGTCTGATAGTAGATTGTTATTTTACTGTTGTTGTAAATGGGAAATGTCAGATAACAAAACAGTTAGTAAGTACGGAGCAAGTGCGTTTTCTATGAAATCTGGCATTTCAGATGTCACTTTAACGCCAATACAACTTCGTTTGGTACAATGAAAACTTTTAAAAAATTGTGGTCAGGAAGCTCCTTGAAACGCACCATAAGGATGGATAAATGTTCACTACAGGAAAAACATTTATTTCCTCAGGACTCATGACTCAATCGCTTTGCGAACTTTTGTTTTTGAAGAAAATTTTGTTTTGTTTTGTTTTTTCAATCAACTTAGCACATAGAAATGAAACATACGTTTATGAACCAGGAATCTGGTTTTGACCTAAGTTTAAGTGGCTTAAATACAGGATAGGTAATAATGCAGTACGCATATAGTCTCCAGGGAAATTCTCAACTTTGGGCCATTCACACATCTTTTCCCACTCTGAGTAATAGTGAATGAAAAACTTCCATAGTTCTTGGAAGCAACTTCAAGCCTTCCAGTTTGCTGTGTCCTGGGGCACTGCCTCCAGCGCCTTGAAAATAAACCTAAGCAGAAAGATCAAATTCAAACATTCTGTGATCACCAATCACCAAATGCCAATGTGCAAAAACAACTATTTCCAAGTGCAACTACATTACCCACATGTGAAACAAGAGTTCTGAAAAAGAACTGCCTTAAGTGCCAAAATAAGATTATACTTCATTAGTAAAAGGATGAGGGGAGAGATACACACAGAAGGATATAGGAATAAAACACAAAATAAGATTTTGCTAATTAAGAATAGTTAAAGTTGGTCAACTTCAGAGGATGCTAAGGAATCAACTCATTATTTAAAAAACCTGGTAAATAAAGTCAAAGACATAATTTATCAGGAAAATTTGAAAACTAGATGACTAATTTTAAGAAACTTTTGTTAATTTCTTTTAGCTGTGATAATGGTACTGTTAAACTGAGATATCTACAGATGAAATGTGATATTGTAATTGGGAGTTCCTTTAAAGTAATGGAGAGTAGGGAGGGATATAGATTAAACAGTATTAACCATGAGTTAGTATTACACGAAGTGGAATGAAAATATATTGAACTTTTAGATATGTTTGAAATTAAAAAAAAAAAAAATTGCCATGTGGTAGTTAAGGTTATGTGTCAACTTGGTTGGGCCTGTTTTTGAGTGGCTGGGGAGCTGAATGTAGTTATTCCTTGTAATGAGATGGGTAATCAAGTTCATGGTGGAATCTACTACGAATAGGTGAGTAGCATCCTTAGGGATGTGGTGTGCTTCCAGTATACAAGAAGCAGCCTGAGGAAGGTCTCTAGCTTTTGGCACATCTGGCTCCTGCATTTGGCTGAGTCTTCATCTCAGTGACCTGCCATGTTGTCTGCCAATCTTGAGACTGTTTCTGGACTTGAACTAGTGACCTGCCACATTGCTTAATAACTTTGGGACTGCGCCATTTCACCTGACGACCTTGGGTGTGTCAGCCTCAGCAGCCAGCAGGTGTCTAAGTTAAGAGAAGACTCCAGCTTCAATGGGCCAAGAACAAGAGGCAGAGACTAAGCCTAAAGTCGAGGGGCTTTTACCCATCCCCTAGAGCTGGCTCTTTGAAATTGGACTTCTAGCCTCCTAAAGAATAAATCCCTGTTTGTTTAAATCATTCACCTGTGGTATGTCTGTTATAGTGGCACTAGAGAACCAAAACACCACATTTTATTCAAAATATGATCTTCCCTTAAAACCTGTTAGGTCAGTTTTCAATAGTTCTGAAAACAATCAGAAGATTCAAACTCATGACAAGTTTCCTTATAGTAAAAGGAAGTATTAAGAGAACTAACATGAAAACCAGAGATTATACTCACACTTAGATACCACATTTATTATATTAATTATACTCATGTTTTCCCATAGTAACACGGAACAAGAATGGTGATCATGAGTCAGTACTCTTTTTATGCAAATAAATTAAAAGGAAATACAGTCACAAAGGAAAAACACATCATATCCTAGACACAGAAATGCATATCCTAGACATAGTTATCTAAAATTAGATACTGAAGTCTCATAATCTCCTAATTCTTACAATTCCATAATTCTTATGAAACCACAAAAAGCTGTGGAACACTAAATACTGTGAACCTCAAGGGGAGAGACTAACTGGCTTTCTTACTGTAAAAGAAACCTAATAAATCAAAATCAGAAAGCTCTTCTAAAAACCATCTACTACACACCAATTTATTACCCTGAATTATTATGACTGCAGAAGAGTATAATATGCACAAAATATGCAAAGCCAAGAGATAAATACAGTTTCTTCCTGAAGTGCTAATTTTACTCAAAGATTACTGGTGAGAGAAACCCTAAATTTCTGTGCTTTTAAGAAGTTTTTTCAAGTAGGTTCACAAGCAAATGAGAAGCCTCTTGTTTTTCTATGTTGGGAAGTTTATGTTTAATGGTGAAAATTTAGAGAAAAGAAATTTTTATATATGCTATTCAGAAAAGCTGGTAGTTTTAATACAATTTATTAATTGTTATAATCCTCTTAAAAAATAAAATCATTTTTCTACTAAATTTTCCAACTAGAAGCACTGGTGATATAGCCAAATTATACAGATGTTCAAAAACACAAACTGAAAAAGATTCCCTACTGACTAACCACATCAAACAATCCAGTTTAATGTGCTCCAAAGACTTGTATGAACAAGATGAGACACACAGATTGGCCCTGGTCTTCATCTTGTAATTGGAAGAACCATGTATGTTAATGATTTTACCGACTCAATATATGTTAAAAAGATGTTAGTTTTTTATCAAGTGAGATATTATTTGGGGAAGTAGGGGAGAATATGGATGTGTAACCAAATGAGATCAATTCTATGAAAGGTTAAACTATAAAAGAATCAAGGCCAGAGTATACTCTAAACATTTTTTCACCCTTGACACTACTGACATTTTGGGTGGAAAATTATTTGCTGTTCTATGCAATGCAAAACATTTAGCAGCATCCTACCCATCAGATGCCAGTAGCACACCCCTAGTTTTGACAACCAAAAGTGATTCTAGACATTGTCAAAATGTCCTTGGGGGGAGGTATGGGCAAAATTGTCTCCAGTTAAGAATCACTGCTCCACATGGGCAAACTGGCACCGAAACATTAATTACAATCATACTTTCATAAAAGATTTACCTCTAAATTTTCTCAGTGGGTTTAAGAGGGTGATAAAAATGATAATGTTTCCAAACTACTGTGTGGAAAACTGTTGCCCAGAGTTTTCATTTATTAGGTTGGGTTGTCAGAATACTGTGACACTAACAGAAATCACCTGGATGTTGAGCAAAGGCTACCTTTCAAAAATTCAACTCAATTTTCTGAAACAGAGTAAAATGAATCAATTCTGTTCATTAATAAAGGCTCACAAAAAAACATTCCCTTCGATGATGATTTAATAAACTTGATATATTTTGAAGCAGTTATGAATGATGCACTGCCTTAAGTCAATAAATTCATTTTTCATAGTAAATCTACCTGTGGACTATAGTCAATAGTTCATTACATCTCTATTATAACATTTACCCACAGAGTCCATACTTTTTCACTGATACATATCATTTAAAAGAAAGACAACCACAGGGGAAAAACTATAGAGAAAATAGATTCTTCTTTCTCTTCTACCATCAAAAAGTACAAAGAACTTCAGAGGGGGCTAAGTCTTATTTGATCACACCTGCTTGGGTAATCATGTACTTAAAAAAATATGTTCTCTTTAAGACCACTTCTTGGAAAACAAAGCTCTAAATATATATTCACCTATGATTTTGCTATATTAAATAAGTTACAAAAGAACAACTTAGTGGTGCAGCCAATGAATCAGTAAGATACTATTTTGTAACAGCAGACATGAGCCTGACATGCTCACTGGTTTCAAGGTGAAAGTGTTGAAGGAGTTCCTACAGGAGCACAGGAATCCAGTGGTTACACTCAGTTAGGCCTATATGTATGAGGTGCTCAAGCCCAGAGTCTTGAGCACTCTAGTGCATGCCTATTAGCAATGACTAGATGGCAATGCCACTAATAGTAGTATCTTTTACCACAAAGTTCAGGATAGCAAACACTTACTTTTGTGGTGATACAGCATAAAAATGCTGACCTCAAGCTAATTAAAGACGGAAAGCATTAAGAAGGGGAAATAGTAAACAACGAATCAGAACCTAGCAAGCTGTTTTACAGCTAAATCTCAAATGATGGATAGGATGCCTCCTTCCCCAGTAAGAAGAACTACAACAGAGTCATTGTTACAAATGGTGTCATATTGCTCAGTGTGTTAAGGCAGTAAATGTCCAGAACAATTAAAAGTATAACTTGATATATGCTACATTTTTTTTTTTCACATAAGAAAAAAAAGTTCCAAAGAAGTAAGCAAAAAGATAAACATCTGAACAATTAATCGGTATTGACATACATGTACTATATGTAAAGCCTTATTCTGAGTGCTGTGAGAACAATAAATTTAAGGTACAGTTTGCATTTTTAGGAGCTTAGAATTTATGTGAGGAAGTAAGCCATTACTCCAGCCAAGTCAATTTAAGGCATGTATGGAGCCAGGCCAAATGAGCACTATAGGCAATACGTACTATGAGAGTTTGGAGGAGGTAGCCATCACTACCAACTGGGCTGGAAGTTTTCCTTTACTGGCATTAGTGTTAATCCAACCATGTAAATAACTTTTGAAACAAAAGTATAATATTAAGAAAAACAGAAAACCAAAGTCTATATATATCATTTTGATGGAAACCCAAGGAGGGGTCGCTATGAGTCGGGGCCGACTCGACGGCAAAGAACAACAACAACAACAACAAATATATATAATCTCTAGCATGTTTCAAGTATCTTCTGTTATTCTAATAACAATTTCTCATCAAAAGACTACTGTGGTCAAATTTACAAAACATATGTAACTAGTACAATTAATTTGTTCCCAGTGTTTATAAAAGAGCAACAGGAAACATGACAATTTTTCATGTCTTTCACATTCAATGCAGTGGTTAAGGCATTTGCCTGCTAACCAAAAAGTTGGTAGTTCAAACCCACCAGCCACTCTGTAAGAGAAAGATGAAGCAGTCTGCTTCCATAAAGATTTATAGCCTTGGAAACCCTACGGGGCAGTTCTACTCTGTCCTATAGGGTCATTATGAATCAGAATCAACTCAATGGCAGTGGGTCTGGGTTTTGGTTTCACATTTAACAAGTTCGATGTATGACATTTCCCTTATAATTCTTTCAAAACAAAACGTAACTGCTAACAACTTAAATGTGTTTCAAACCTCTGTCTCTTCTGTGGGGATAGTATTTATGTTCATTTTAATTACTGCATTTTTACACAAATGATGCATGCTTTATAAGTTTGTTTTTTTTTTTGAAAACTACGCAACCTTCCTGTGCAGTAGGTAGTTTCCTATGTGTGCTATGTTCGTGTGTGTCATATGTGAAAAATATAGTAGCTAAGATTTTTAAGTGATCTGTCCCACATTCTTTATTCCCTAAGAAATGGCTAGGAAAAAAATACTTCAGGAAACACATAACTTAATGAACACACCAGACGAATTAAAAAATAATTCAAATGGTAATAGGAAGTCTTTAACAAATGAACTATTCCTCAATGATAGACACCTAAATTTAGGCATATAGCAATAATTAAAATGCTTTGCATGGACTAAAGTAATTCTACCGTTTATGTGAACATGTTGTCCAAAAAAACTTCACGAAGTAAACTTAAACAACACATGAAAAGAGTAACTGGTAAAACTGAAAGTAAGATCACCACATACAACTATATTGCCTGATACCTTCACTATAGTAAGACTGAAAAAATCCAAACTCACTGCCATTGAGTTGATTCTAACTTATAACAACTTTTGGGTTTCCGAGGCAGTAAATCTTTAGAGAAGTAGATTGCCCAGCCTTCCTTTCATGGAGTGGCTACTGGATTTGAACCGCCAACCTTCTGGTTAGCAGTCAAATGCCTTAGGCACTACACCACTATAACAAAGCTTGGTTTATTAAGAGATGCCTGACCTGAGTTTGTATTATGACAACCAAAACTCAAAACCCACTGCTGTCCGGTTTGTTGAAATTCGTACCGGACAGAGTAGAATTGCCCCATAGGGGTTCTAAAACTCTAAATCTTAATGCAAGACGACTGCCATATTTTTCTCTTGTAAAGGGGATGGTGGGCTTGAACTGCTGACCTTCTGGTTAGCATAGGAGCATTTTAACCACTGCATCAACAGGGCTCATCAGTATTATGACAAACAACTCAGAAAATGAAATGAGCTAAGAACAAAAACAGGGTATTTCAAACTAGGAGTGAGAAATATAATGTATTAGCACTTGCTAAATTTCTATCAAGGAGCCCTGGTAGCAAGTGGTTAAGCGCCTGGCTGCCTACCACCAGGGGCCCCTTGTAAAGCAAGATGTGGTAGTTTGCTTCCTTGTAAAGATTTATAGCTCTAGAAACTATGGGGCTGATCTCCTCTGTCCTAGAGTCGCATGAGTCTGAATCAGGGAAGGAAAAGGGTTTTTAAAGAGTTTATCAAGTATATAAACACCGGAACAAATGTTACACACTTTTACAGTTCCATTATCTATACTCCTTTTCCCTGTTGTTGTCTACTTGGCATAATGCTTCTGTGGTACCTAATTTTATGCCTTCCTTCTGAACACCAATCAGGAGAAGTTTCTTTTGCCTTTGAGACAGGTAGTTGATGGTGTCATGAATCGTGCATGTAGTCAACAATTCCTGACTAGGTATATGTTTGGATTCCATTTCAAAGTACAACAAAGTATCAAGATGGTGAGGTTAGTTTTAGACAAATATGAAAATGCACATCTTACCCACATGCAGGCCTCAATCCTAACTTTTGAGATGATGCTCCACAAAGAAATAGTCCCTTCAATGTTCTCTTCATCTGGACATATAATCTGATCAGGATAGGGTGGTTCAGGGAAATTAACTGAATTACATTCATAAGCAGCTAATGTAACTGAAGCTATATGTGGACCCTAAGAAACAAATATAAGAAAACGGATTAGAAATATTAAAGAACAAAAAGGAATTATTAATATATATATTATTTTAATGATACCCTGATCACTATATATTTCAAAGCAACTTCCTATATCTCTATTCCTTTAGGCACAATTTGAGAATACCACTCTTCTTCCTTAAAATGCTTGGTGAAGTAACTGGCTCACTCACCTTCCCAGTGTGCTAAAATAAAAATAAAACTATGGAACCAGCATCAGTGAGTTTTTCTATAGAAACTTTTATGTTACTTTGTATTTTCATTTTAAAATACTATACATTAAAATGGATTAATATTTAGATGTGTGATAAAGACTTAAGCACAGTGGTTCCCCAAAACACATAAATACCAAGTGAAGTATCTGCCTAAGAATCACCTATGGACCTTGTTAAAAATATAAATTAATGGGGTCTTCCACCCATAGATTGAGTCAAAGATAGAGCTACAGATAGGGTGGGAGGGGAAGAGAAGGAAGGGAAAATAGATGTATAATTAAGAGATAGGTTAGATATGGGTGAAGGGATTTAAAAAATAAAGATTAGCCATTAGTTTACAACTTTTGACCCCACACAGGGGTTCATTGTACTAGTCTATGTTTCTGTCTGAAATATTAAAATAAATAAAAAGAACTGAAAGCCTGTATTTTTAAAAATACACTCTTTCAGAGATTCTAATAGATAGCTGGGCTTAGGAACCACTGGGGGAATAATAAGAGTCAGAAAAGTAGGTAAAGAATCAACCATGGACAAATCAGTTAATCTTTCTTGTCCTCTTTACTGTGCTTCAAGATAAAGGAGTCAGACTCATTTTTAAAGTTCTTCCATCTCTAAAATGCTACAATTCCAAATGTAATCAAATATGCCATTAAAATTGAATGCCAATTTCCAAAGTTCTCAGAAGGTACAAGATCTAGAAGTTAGACATTCTTAACATTTGCTACACCAAATACACTAGTATAAATATTCACTTTAAAGCATGCTTTAGACAAAATATATAGCATAGCTAAAAGCATAGTCTCTAAAGCAAGATGGTTGGATTCAAATTCTCTGCCACTTACCTTCCAAGTCTCTGTTACTTCATGTATAAAATGGGAACAATAAAAGAACTATGTCCTAGGCACCTAGGTCCTAGCCGTATAGTAGTTGTGAAGATTAATAAATCAATTCATGTAAAATACTCAGCTCAGAACAGTGCCCAGCATATAATAAACCCTAAAAAAGCCATTATGAAAAAGTGCATTTTTAGATATGTATGTATCAAATAAATAAAATTATATGGTATATACAAATGAAAAACTTCCAAAATAAGATATTAGTCATATTAATGTTTTTGACTTATTAAATATTTCTCCAGTAATTTTTCCTAAATGAGTTAGTCCTCAAGTACACTAATCTCCATATACAAGATTCTTTTAAAATTGCATTGTGAAAGAATTTGTGGTTCATAGACAACGCTTAAGATGCAGTGATAAAACTAAAACACTGAAGAATTCCCACTGCTACCAAGATAAAAGATCATATAAAACAAACGTGTTTTATATCATTGTTGTTGTTGTTGTTGTTGTTATGTGCCGTCGAGTCGGCCCCGACTCATAGTGACCCCTCCTTGGGTTTCCGAGGCAGTATCACTACAGAAGTAGGATTGCTCAACCCTCCTTCCTACGAGTGGCTGGTGGGTTTGAACCGCCAGCCTTCTGGTTAGCAGTCAAGTGCTTTAGCCACTATGCTACCAGAGCTCCCGTTTTATATCATATTTATATGAAAAATCTTCATAATCAAAGTCACATTTCTCCCTAAATATAATGCATTTTATTTTAAAATAAAATCTAAAAATTAAAGTCCTACACTTAATACTGAATCAATTAATAACTAGGTTATTTCTGGACCAGAGAATCATTATGAACATTTAGTCTTTGTCCCTCTTTTTCTTGAGTTTTAATTCTTGAAAATCTATAAATGTTAACATTTAAGTGTTAAAAATTTATAAAAGGAGAATGCTTATGATTGTTTAGGGTTTCTTAAAGTTATGATTAATCATGAAATCTACAATTGTTTCTCTGAATACTATGTGCATAAAAGAGTACACAATTGGGAGGGGATTATTTTGCATCCTACAAAAAAATAATGTGAATTTAAAGTCTGTGGTAGAATATTAAAAAATTTCTCACCACACAATGTCAGCTCTCAGAATCATCTTAAAAAAAAGGTAACTTCCACACTTATTAGAAAATGAAAGAGAAAAGTGATACCAACGAATGGTAAGTTTAAAAAAAAAAAAAAAAAGAATTCAGAGTTTGTCCCTGTAGGCTACAGGCACATTCTACAGCTGACCTACAGTAGAACTTCAGAAATTAACTAAGTGACCAAAAACCCAACTGTCCTGGATGTCGAAATAATTAGATTTCTGGGATATAGAAAAATATATACTCCAACAGATTAAACCATTATCCAGCAAGATAAAAGATTATGTATAGTTTTAATTTTAACTAATTCTTAAAAGAGAAATTTTAAGCAACCTGATTTGAGAAATTTTTTCCTTAAAGAAAGGTCTGTCCATTCACACAATTAAATTATACTTTTCACAACCTTACTAAGTCATGATTTCTCAGCCTTAGAGGCAGATGGGTGGTTCCCAGACAACATGAACATTAACAACTCAGCTTTTCTTGTCCTTTGTTCATTCTCAAGAGCCCATTTAGCCTGTACCTTGAAATTTAAACTCGCAGGAAATACTTCAGAAGTTCAACATTATACCTTAATGTTTCTCCTAAACACAGTCAACTTATAAATTTACATAAAAATATATATTAAATTGTATATCAAATTACATTAATATATATGTAAATACATATATAAATTTACACAAAAAATCCAAACCCCAAATCTAAAAAACAATTTAAAAAAATACTTTAAAATTACATATATTCAAAACTACCTTCTAAGTGTATTTTCTAAAAATTGCAAGTTGCAGAAGGATTTACTAAAGTTGCAGGAGGATTTACTAAATATGAGACAGCAACAATTTAACTATACCAAATGAAGAAACAAGAAAGTAAAGGCAAATAGCTATAGTATAAACATAAAAGGTTAACTGGCTAGAATAATCATACAGGGTTTTTTGATTAAATCACAGGAAGAAATAACATATTCTGAACAGCAGGTTTGACCTCTCACTGCAGATACAGATCTGTATGAGCAAGGGATCCTGGCTAAGGGTTTTCTGTCAAAGATCATGATGAAGTAATTAGTACCATACTTCCACTCCTACAGAAACCAATTAGAAAAGTGGACAAAATATATGCAACAATTCTCTTCACACGTACCACATGCAGTACAGAACTTTTTGACTGTTGAGAGAAGGGATACAAATGAGGAAACCTTTGATGACCAAGGCTTTCTGCTCAGAGACACTAGAGACATTCCAGTAAACTGAAGGAGAGAGCACAGGTAGAGACAGGTGATCTTGTTAAGATAGAGATCTGAGTTCAGGGGAAATGAGGTAGTATTCAAATTAAAGTACACAAAGAGAAAAGGATGGGGAAGAAATGAACCTCTGTGACCTGTGGGACGATATTAATCAATCTAACATATATGTAACCAAGACCCCAGAGAAGAAGAAAAGAGGTGACAACAAAAATACTTGGGAGAGGAGGCGGGGCAAGATGGCGGACTAGGCAGAAGGATTGCACAGACCCTCTTCAACAAAGAAAAGGGAAACCAAT
>NW_006921783.1:1372477-1387898 GCF_000298275.1 Orycteropus afer afer | reverse complement strand
AAAAAAAAAAAAAAAAAAATACTTGGGAGAGAGTATGACTATATTCAAAGGCTAGAGGATAATCAACAACCTACAGCTTCAAGAAATTCAGTAAAAACACATCATCAAATTGCTGATAATCAGTGACAAGGAGAAAATCATAAAAGTAACTAGAGGGAATAAAAATAACACATTATATACAGGGAAATAAGATAAGACATCAGAAACAAAGCAAACTGAAAGACAATAGAATTACTGAAAGAAAAAACTTACAACCTAGAATTCTATATCCAAGAACACTGTATTTTAGTAATAAAAGAGAAAGAAAAACATTTTCAGACAAACAAAAGCTAACGAACATGACCAGCAGACCTGCACTAAATAAATCTTAAAAGACATCAAGTGAAGAAAAATGATTCCAAGAGGAAACTTGTGTCAACACAAAGGAGTGAAGAACACTGGAAATACAGAAGACTTTTCTCGTTTGAAAATCTCTTTAAATAAAAGAAAACTAGTTATTTGAAGCAAAAACTATAACAAAGTATTTGAATTTGTAACATATGCAAAAGAAAAATCTATGAGAACAAAAGATGAAAGAAAGGAAATGGAGTATATTACTGTAAGGTTCTTAAATTATATATGAAGTGATAAATCATTTGACAGCTGACAATGATAAAGTAAAGATGCATATATTCAGGTCAACCACTAAAAAAAAAAATTAAAAACAGGCAAATTAGTAAGCCAATAAATAAACATGGGAAACAAAAACAAAAAATCTCCTCAATCCAGGAAAGGAAAAGGAATAAAATGTATGGGACAAATAGCTGATGAGTCTTAAATCCAACCACAATAATAGCTACTACTAAATATAAATGGTCTAAACATACTGATGAAAAGGCCAAGACTGACAGACTGGACAAAAAGCAAGGTCTCGGTTTGTGCTGTCTATATGTAACTTACTTTAAGTGTCAAGATCCAGATAAGTAAAAGTAAAAAGATAAATCGTTTGAACAATAATCATTAAAAAAAAAAACAAAGGAGTGGGAATATTATCAGGACAGAAAATATTATCAGAAATGAATAGGGACATTTCATAATGATAAAAAAGCTAATTCTCAGGAAGACAGAGCAATTCTAAATGTATATACTCTTAATATGGAGCTCTGGTGATACAGTGGTCAAAGCATTTGGCTGCTAACCAAAAGGTCCATCCATGGTTCAAACCCACAAGCTGTACCATGGGAAAAAGATGAGGCAGTTTGGTTCTGTAAAGATTTACAGCCTTGGAAACCCTATGGGCAGTTCTACTCTGTCCTATAGGGTTGTTGTGAATTGGAACGGATTCAATGGCAGGTTTTTGGTTTTTTTTTTTAAATAAACCTAATAACAGAGCTTCAACATACATTAAAGCAAAAACTGACATAACTGAAAGAAGATATAAATCCACAATTATAGCTGGAAATTTTAAAACTCTTTCATTAGCTGATAGAACAAGTAGACTGAAAAATCAGTTGAGACATATAGAACTTGAACAATACTGTATACAGTCCACCCAACAACAGAGGAACAATTTTTTTTTCAAATACATATGAAACATTCACCAAGACACACCATATGCTGTGCTGTTAAACAAGTCTCAATAAATATATTTAAAAGGATGTTCCATGTTGCAAAGTGGAGATCAATAAAGAGAGAACTTCAGGACAGGTGGCAAACAAAGGTCTTCGAAGGGTAAAATCTCTACTCAAGGGCAATGCCCTTTGGTTTATATGATGGTAACCCAAGGGAAGCCAAATAGTTGCATACAGACAGCATTGATTGTTCTTCCCTGGCACAGGAGGCTCTATAAATTCCCTAGTTAGTTACCAGGTCCCAGGCACAGTAACTAACTCAACACAGAACCCCTGAGAGTTCTCTACTATTGTCAATGGAAGTTCCCTGATAAAAAGGTGAAGTTTTATAATATGCTTATGATGAAATATTATGCTTCTAACAAAGTGACAAGCTCTATGAGTTTCCCCCTTCTTTTTTATAATTCAGTACAGTCATTCTAAGTAGTCAACTCAACAAGTTAGGTCAGCTTTTTGTGACATATCAGACATCTGGTTTTGCTTCAGTTCAAAGCCCCATATATCTAGTCTTATGAGCTGTATTACATTATATTTTCCAAAGTTTTGATAATGGAATAATTTTGCCTTGTCCAGGATAAAAGATGTAGTGTTTGGCCAAGCAAGAGTATGTCTGGGTGAGAGTAAAACCATACTTAGATCATGGGGTAGGATTTCTAATAAGAACAGATGTAGGTATTTGTCGTCTTTGGAAAAGAGATTTCAGCTTTTTAAAACTCTTGAGTTAAATAAAAATTACATTTCTACAATTTATATTCTTTCACAAGTGGTGTAAAAAAGGAAATGTTTTATTGACCCCCCAAAATTAACAGTTCAATGGGATTAATTTTTACTCCAGCTTCAGGGGTACCATATGTTTTCACAAATAGTGTACGCACGGAGATAACACACATACACACATATAATGGGTGGAAATGATGGAATTATGTAGAAAAGTTCTGGCATAGTACACCCATGCATACACTGTGCGCATCTTACGACATCTCCAGAAGTGAATTCTGTCCTCATTCACCCTCATTTTACAGCCCCAAAGTGGTACTTTTTATCATACTTGAATAATAAAGGTATAAGATGTGGTCAAGAAGTCATGGATGAGTTTGGTAACACCCCAGTAATAGGAAAATAAACAACTGAAACTACATTTGCCCTAGGGCAGTTTGTGGCCAGTCCTGAGAGTTGTAGAGTTTCTTGTTGTTGATCTGTACCCAGGTGTCCTGCTGGAGATAGGCAGAGGGTTGGGTAGAGGGCTGTCACAGGCCAAGCATAAGCTGGTCCTGCAGTGGGCGGGGGGCATTACCCCATGCAAATGAGTCCTGTAGCGCAAGTCCCATGTGAAGCCAGGTGACAGGGTGGTGTGGCTGTGTCCAACAGGCCCCAGGCAGCTAGTCAGGTCAAACTCATCTTGTCCAAACAAAGGACATGCAACTCTTCTGCACTCATGGCTCTCACACCTGCCCTGCGGCATCCAGCAGAGTACAGCAGCCAGCCAGACAGAAGGCAAGCAGAAACATGTGCAGCTGCAGTGTACTGTCCTTGCCTACCTCAGTGGTCCTCCCAGCCCAGGATGCACAGACTCGGATACCTATTGGGTTGGGGCCAGGTGCTCTGAGAAGGGCTGTTTCTGGGGCAGAAAAAGGGATTTCTTCCTGTACTGGAGAAAGTGGGGCAGAGCAGGAAAGGAATCCTACTGGGAGAGGGCCTGTTTTAGAAATTCAAGGTTAACCCAGTGAGGGTCTGGTGCTGGCAACAGGCACCAAGACAAAGACTTAACATTAAATCCACTGGATGGGGAAAAAACAGAAAAAGAAATTGAAGTCATCAACATGTAACAAATATTGGTATAGCACTTTTATGGAAATAATGCATAGGGGAGTGTATGAGATGAAAAACCGTATGACACACACGTTATTTGTATAAAAACACAGTGTATACCACTAACCTATGGCCATCAAGACAGCTCTAACTCATACCTACCCTACAAGACAGAGGAGAACTGCCCCATATAGTTTCCAAGGCTGTAATCTTTATAGAAGCAGACTGCTACATCTTTCTCCTGTGGAAAGATTGGTGGATTTGAACCACTGATCTTTTGGCTAGCAGCCAAGTGCTTTAACAACTGTGCCACCAGAGTTCCTTTACAGACTACTCATTCTATCTAATTAAGAGAAATTTAATAGCCAAAAAAAAAAAAAAAAAGTCCTCATGAGGTAAAACTGTCACTCCTGAATTACACCAAACAAAAATATAATCTGGTAGTAAAGCAAAGTTTTAATCAGTGTCCTAATAATAATGTAGCACTGGTGGTGTAGTGCCTAAGCCATCTGATTACTAACCAGAAGGCTGGTGGTTCAAACCCACCGGCCACTCCTCGGAAGGAAGGTTGGGCAATCTACTTCTGTAGTGATATTGCCTCAGAAACCCAAGGAAGGGTCACTATGAGTCGGATCGATGACAGTGAGTGCGTGCATGTGTGCATGTACGGAATGTAAGCCCAGAGTCCAGTTGCCACAACACAAATTAGGGCCTTTGGAAGGAAGGGGGGGATATTCATATTTTAGTCACTGACAAAATATATTAGTAAAATGATAAACTAGTATGAGAGTTGCTACTTCATTTTAAACAATGAAATCATTTCCTGGATTTTGAACTTTTCACCTTCTTTGGGTTTACTCTAGAGTAGCTGATGATTTACTATAATTACATCTTTTCCACATACTTCATAGCATACAAGGGATTGAAAAAGTTAAACTCATGTCGATGCTTCATCATGAAATAAAGTAAAAAAATCCATGAGACCAAAGAAAGGACAGGATCTTGTCTTTTTATTTTCAGGTTTATTTTAGGTCTCCTCCTTCCTGGGACATCTTTTAAAAACTAAAAACCTAAAATGGTCATTTAATTATGATCCCAAGTTAGTCAAGCTTTTTATCAAATGAGATGAAGAACATGGTAGCACATTTAGAAAAATGGGTAGTGTGTATAAGTGTGCTTGTAAGGAAGAGGAGCAGACAGAGAGACAGACATTCCTCTACTCTAGGAGGCTCCCTCAGAACTGATAAAACATTCCTGAAGACTGAAGTTGTTTGCACAACATCTGTAATGTCAATTCGTAGCCTAATCCATCATCTATACACAGAAGTCAAGTGAGATCCCAAAGGCAAAATTTCCAATTAGTTTTGTCTGGAAAGTTGAGGGCAAAGGTAATAAAATCAAGAATCCTGTGCTGATTCACTGGGAAATCATTTGTTTGCCATACTCCTTCGCTAAGGAACAAAAGGGAGTCAGTGGTTAGTCTGCAATGTGATTCATTAGGAATATCTGGGTGATAAATGAAAGAAGATGAGAAATGGTTGTCTGTATGATTTGCAAAACCTTTGTTGTCTTTTAGTTTAACTTTTAGGGGACTTTAGAAACCCTTTTGCATATACAGAAATTCTCATCATTGCTTTTCAGAGTTGGGAAACAACTTATCTAAGATTACAATCTGCAGCAAATAAAGGCTAGATCATAAAAGCTATTGATAGTATGGGCACGGAAAACTTTAAATCCTTGTGAAGAAGGTCCAACGTTCACAAATTAAGTACCTGGTTTGTCTCTATGTCAAAAAATAGTTACCTAGGCATAAATGTGGGTTTTCTGTTTTCTGAGTATGTCAATAACTTATTAGGTGGAACCATATTTAACTTCTATTTCCTCTTTCTCATTTGGCAAAGCCTTACCTAGGTCACAGGGCAGGAACATGAGATTACATAGGGAAAGTATTTTAACAATAAAATTTCTAATCAAAACAAAAGAAAATACAAGCTCTATAGTATTAGTCAGGAGCTCTGGTGGCACAGTGGCTAAGGCACTTGACTGCTAACCAGAAGGCTGGCAGGTCAAACCCACCAGCTACTCCTCAGAAGGAAGGTTGGGCAATCTACTTCCATAGTGATACCGCCTCGGAAACCCAAAGAGGGCTTGCTATGAGTCGGATCTGACTCGACGACAGTGAGTTTGGTTTTGGTTTTATAGTATTAGTCATGTCCCAAGTTATAAGGTGCTGTATTTGAAGCTGTTTTTATTATACTTAACTAGTCCTTAAGTAAAGAGGTGTTTTACTTTTGTTCTCTAAACCTAAGTAACTTGATCATAAGGTTGACTTAAGTTTTCAGGAGAAATGGACCACATATTTACGGAAATAGTTATAAAAAATGTTAGTATAAATGTTGAAAACCTATGCCCAACAGACCAGATTTAAGCTAGACAGAATCCTTCCTATCTTTCATTTAATTACACATTAATGAACAGTGATTTAAGGGTGGCAAGGCACGTTAAAGCATATTGTTGCTAACCAAAAGGCTGGCAGTTCAAACTCACCAGCCACTCTGCAGAACAAAGATGAGGTCCATGAAGATGTATAGCCATGGGAAGAAAACCTATGGGGAAGTTCTATTCTGTCCTACAGGATCATAATGAGTTGGAATCGACTTGATAATAGTGGTTTTGCTTTTGGTCTTTTAAGGGCAACAAAAGATACTACTCAGTTGCTTGGCTAAAACCCAGACATATGTCCTGGAGACTCAGGTTTCATCTTTTGATGCGGTGATACTTTTAAGAGTTAATACATGAGTCATTCTTTGGGGAAAGACAGGGAGAAGACAGATCATGCTCTCATCAAACAAAAATCAAACAGACCTTTCCTAAGATGCGCCTTCCCGCAAGAACCCTGAGTCACTGCATGCTTATACCCACAGTCATATACCTACAGAAAATACCATCTTACTTTTTGCATTTCTTTCTCTTTTTTTCTCACAGAGGGACACACAAACAACCAAAAAAAAAAGGGTGGGCGTGGAAGGAGCTCTGGTAGAATAGTGCTTAAGGAATTTGACTGCTAACCAGAAGGTGGGGGGGGGACGGACGGACAGACAGACAGGTGAACAATTAAACAATAATCAGAAGTCAAGCAGAAAGAGTAGTGAAGTTAGTTAACAGGTTTTTTTAAAAGAATTATTGTACTTCATGTCATTAACAATTATGACAGTTATTTCTCACTGCAACTCTCTCGTTTCAAATCACATTTATGCAGTTTTACAAATAACATTTACTTTGGGCAACAAACAGCCAAGAGTCAAAAACTATCAGAACCAAAGAAAAACACAGCTTTATAACAGCATATACTACTGTATTTGTTCATTAAAGGAAACAAGGTGCTATATACAGAAAAACCAATAAATCAAACCCAAGGCCATCAAGTGGATTCTGACTGATAGTGACCCCCACTGGGTTTCTGAGGGGGTAAATCTTTACGGAAGTAGATTGCCCAGTCTTGCTTCCGCAGAGCAGCTGGTGGGTTTGAACCACCAACTCTCTAGTTAGCAGTCAGATAACTTAGGCACTGTGCTACCAGAGCTCTTTGTTATATACAGAGATGCTTTATAATTAGCAATTAAGACATCAGATTTCAAAAGAATGTATAATTTTTGCCACATAATTTGGTGATGAAATAGTCCTAACTTCTAAGCATGCAAAA
Source organism: Orycteropus afer afer (assembly GCF_000298275.1). Lineage (NCBI taxonomy): Eukaryota > Metazoa > Chordata > Mammalia > Tubulidentata > Orycteropodidae > Orycteropus > Orycteropus afer. The sequence continues at coordinate 1,380,776 of NW_006921783.1, read as the reverse complement.
GCCCCTGAATGTTATACACGGACAGACATCTCATAAACTTTCTTTTCATTTAATTGCAAGAGCCAAGTATTTTTACTATTAAAATGGTCTTATTAAATAAGTGATTCATAAATATAATTCAGAGGATAATACCTTGATGCTATAGCTTCTAATAAAATCTGTTTCCTTCTACAAGCTAATTAAATAGTTTCAAATCTTTTCTACTTCCTGTTTCTACACAGAGCAACTCTAATGGTTAAAGCATGTGAAAATCCTTTGATTCCTCAGTGTTAGAAAATCCAGTGGTTAAAATATATCTCAAAGAGAAAAGCTGTTCACAAAATACCTATTTTACTTATAGCTAATTATTTTGGGAGCCTCTTAAAATTATGGAACACTGCTATAAGTTTATGTGAATGATCAGAATTCCCAGGTGTATAGTACAGCTGACAAGGGGCAAGGTTGTGGTCACTGCTTGGTCACAGCCAGCTACACAGAGGGACCGAGTAGTTGAACCTGCGGGCTTGGGACCATAGTCGCAGGGGACATCAAGCTCAATTGGCATAATACTATACAAAACATTGTTCCACCTCCTACTTTGGTGAGTAGCAACTGGGATCTTAAAAGCTAGCAAGCTGCCATCTAGATGCAATGATGGGTCTCTCCTCATCAAGAGTAAAGAAGAAAACAAAAATTAATGGAAACAATCAGTCCTAGCGACCGATACACCATCCGATCTGCAACCTATACAACTATGAGACCAGAAGAACTAGATGGTGCCCGGCTACCCCTGTCATCCACTTGGAAGGGATGTAGGAGATCCTGGATAGAGAGGGAGAACAATGTGGAACAAAACTCAAAATCATTTGGAGGAAAAAAAAAAAAGAAGGTGGGGACCAGATTTGCTGGTCCGATAGAGCCTGGTGGAACCACTGAGACTATGGCCCCTAGCTGCCCTTCAGGTCTGGAATTGAACACACACCTGTGGTTTCCAGCCAAACAAAGTACAGGCATGTGAGTTAAACATTTACCTCAAGTAGACACATGGCCTGGAGAGAACAATCATGGGAGAAGGAAGGGCTGCTTATGCACAGGGAGAATGCTCAGGGGGCAGGAGAGTATGGAAGGATGGACACTGGGAAGAGGTAACTATGGGGAGGAAGTGGGAGGGGAGCTGTTGCATTGTAGTAAACTGTGGTCAATGACATGAAACAAAGTATATGTGAACCGCTATATGGAAAGTGAATTTGCTCTGTAAATCTTCACACAAATCACACACACAAAAAAAATTATGGAACACTGGTGCACTAGTGGGTAAAAATATTCGGCTGCTAACCAAATGGTTGGTAGTTTAAACATAACATCTGCTCTGTGGGAGAAACATGAGGCAGTTTCAGTAAAGATTTACAGCCTTGGAAACCCTATGGGACAGTTCTACTCTGTCCTGCAGGGCCACTATGATTCGGAATCAACCTGATGGCAGTGATTTGGTCTTAAAATTATAAAATGTTGGGATTTTTCATCTCTTTGGGGATCTTTGTGCAGAAGCTGGGATATTGGTCTTTAAGACTTCTTCCAGGAAACTGCTCCACCTAGTGGCAAAAGCTGTACATTTATCACATTATAAGAGCCGATGGACTCATTTTCTTTGTTACTGATAAATAGGACTTTATAAATCATCAGTGGCACAAAAAGCTTACAAAAGATCTTCATGTCTTTAATTTGATGAATCATGATGTTTATGCATATAAACAGCTTGTCTGAGAGAAATTTCTCATCAAGTACCAAAGTTCCTGTTTTTGTTAACATGGCTGTTTATAAAATTATGAATCATACTTTCCTAGTAATGGGAGTAATTGTAAGATGGCTACTGAGACAAGTTCATCACTTCTTTCATTTGTTTATAACATCTAAACTTAATCCACAGTGTCTTATTTTCCAAAATGGTAGCAAGGTTGTAAAAACAGTTAAGACACATGAATGGTTAAAATATGAAACATGGACCAAATCGTACTGTCATTAGGCAGATCATTTAGAAAAAATTCTCTTGCTTTTCTCTTCATGAAAAGTGTCTTCCCTTGATTTTCAACACAACTCAAGCGTATGCACAACTATACTCTCTTCCAAAGCATCATGTTAAGCTTATTATTTCTTGACAAGGAAGAGGTAAGTGACAGTCCTTATTTGATGAATGGACAAATCAAAAGCACAAAGTGTCAGGTAAAGTCTTTAGAAGGCAACTAGTTAACTAAGGCTCCAAGGCTCAAAATGCTTCTTTTGACATACTATTATCATCCGGTAAGTTGGACAGTGGTTGGCAAACAATGGTTTGCAGACTAAATCCAGTTGGCTGCATGCCTGTTGTTGGGAAAAAGTTTTATTGCAATAGTTACATGCATTCATTTACATAATGTTTGTGGCTGCTTTCAAGTTACAATGACAAAGTTGAGTGGTTACAACAGAGACTATATGTCCTGCAAAGAATCTGGCCCTTCACAAAAAGTTTGCTGAATCCAGAGCTCTCTAGTCCTAGGCTACATTGTAATTAAAGTAGTAATTTAGACTGTAAATAGGCATCCCTTACATCATTCACATACTGGCTCTTTGGAGAGGAAACTTGCTGCATGCTTGCTAAGAACAAGATAATCTCTCAATAAATTTCTGGGATTTAATATCCAAGAGAAGATGAGTGCTTACAAGGTGCCGTCAGCTCAATGACGTTTTCGAGCATCTGATCTACCTACAGAAAATATGAGTAAAAAACTGTTATACCTTCCTGGTGAATTAAACCTTATCTCATTGATATCTATTAACTTATCTCTACATTGAAAAAGTTACATCAGCTTTTTCGTAGTTAACATTTGTATGGCATATACATCTTTTTACTCTCAATCTCTCTCTGTCTTTTTATTTTAGGTATATATCTTGTACATGAGGAGCCCTGGTGGCACAGTGGCTAAGTGTGTGGCTGTTAACTGAAAGGTCTGTGTGGTTTTAATCTACCAGCCGCTCTGCGGGAGAAAGATATAGGAGTCTGCTTCTGTAAAAATTATAGCCTTGCAAACCCTATGGGACAATTCTACTCTGTCCTACTGGGTCACTAAGACTCGATGGCAATTTTTTTTTTTTAATTCTGTATGTAGCAAATAGTTTTTTTTTTTCTTAACATCTGTTTGGACAATCTGAATATTTAGATCCTTTACATTTAATATAATTGACAGATTTGGATTTAAATCTACCATGACATACTTACATGTTTACTACCTATCTCACCTGTTTTATCCTCCTTTTTATCTCCTTTCTTGTTTTCTTTTGGACTGGCTTTTAAAAAATTACTCTGTTATTTACCTCCCTTCATTAGCAGGGAGAAAAAAAAAAAATATATATATATATATGTATGTATGTAAAATTTTAGTTCTCACCTTAAAGATTGTAATAAAAATTCTTAATCATTAAAGTCTTATATATATTAGTATTTTATCTATGCCTGGACAATACAAAGACTTTAGAATAGCTTAATTCCATTTACTCTGCACCTTATTTTTTGATGATGTATTTTAATTATCATTAATTTTTTATAAGGTGAACCTTGACTAACTTAACCCATATATTTACTCTTTCCTTATTCTTCCTTCCTTTCTGCAATTCTGAGCTTCCATCTAGAATCATTTTCATTGTGTCCAAAAAAAAAACACCTTTGGATCATGTCTGCTAGTGACAAACTGTTTTTGCTTTTCTGAAATTATCTTTATTTTACACTACATTCACAAAGCAGTCTGAAAATAGAACCTTCTGTTGACAGTTATTTTCTTTCAGCATTTTCAAGATACCATCCTATTGTTAGCAGACTTCTCAACAAAATTAGACAGCAAGAAATCAGCCTTACTGTGGTCCCTTTGAAGATAATATCTCTCCCCCGCCCCATTTCTCCTTTTTTGTTCTGGATATTTTTCTTTGATCTATTTTGTGGTTTAGTAGCTCTCTGTTAGCTGTGTTTCATCTACTGATTTGGGTGAAAGTTTACACAGCAAATTCATTTTCCATACATCAGTTCACATACATTTTGTCTCATGACATTGACCGAATCTTCCCACAGTGTAACAGCTCTTTTCCCACTTCCTCCCCATAGTTAAGCTCTTCCCTGTGTCCTTCCCTCCCATGCACTCCTGTCCCCTATGTTGTCTTCCTGTGTATACATAGCCCTTCTATTCTCCCATGATTGATCTCTCCAAGGAGTATATCTACCTCAGGTAAATGTTCAACTCATATCCCTGTCTTTTGTTTGGCTGGAAGCCATAGGTGTGGGTTCAGTACCAGACCTGAAGGGCAGCTAGGGGCCATAGTCTCAGTGGTTCCACCAGGTTTTATCAGACCAGCAAACCTGGTCCCCCTGCCCTTTTTTTTTTTTCCCCTGATTTTAAGTTTTGTTCCACATTGTTCTTCTACTCTATCCAGGATCTCCTACACAGATCCCCCTTTGAGTGACTGACAGTGGTAGCCAGATATCATCTAGTTCTTCTGGTCTCATAGCAATATAGGCTGAGGACTGAATGGTGGACCAGTCTCTTGGACTAACTCATTCCATGTGTCTTTGGTTTTCTTCATTCTTCTTTTCTCTGGATGAGGAGAGACTCATTGTTGCATCTAAATGGCTGCTCGCAAGCTTTTAAGATCCCAGTCACTACTCACCAAAGTAGGACATGGAACAACGTTTTCATGTGTTATGTTACGCCAATTGAGCTTGACGTCCCCTGTGACCATGGTCCTGAGCCCATGGATCCAACTTTTCACTCCCTCCGGGTAGCTGGCTATGGCCAAGAACTAACTACAACCTTGTCAGCTCTACTATATATCTGGAAGTTCTTACAGAACATACAGATACACTCATAGAAATATTGTCTGAGAACACTATACACAGTCATGGGCACACTCACCCCCTGCATAGACATACCTAATCGTCTAGCCTGTCTACCCACCGATCCACCTGTAAATCAATGTTTGCCATCACTGACAATGCAGTACTGTATGTGCAAAAGGGTTCATCTTTGTTGTCTATACCTCCCATGCACCTCTGTGTCTTCCTCTTCCTCAATCCCACTGTGTTGATCACTCACATCTGGTACACTGCCCTTCCCTTCACCTAAATCAATACTTGTCTCTATCTATCTAGCAGTGTTCCCTCCCCATCCCTCCCACCCCTGGTAACCAACAAAGAAAATTTCCTTCCATATATAAACCTTTCCTTGACTTTTTACAATAACAGACTAATACAGTATCTGTCCTGCTGTGATTGACTTATTTCACTCAGCATAATGTCCTCTAAGTTCATCCTTGTTATGCAGTGTTTGGAGATTCTATGTTATCCTTTAGGGTTGAACAGTATTCCATTGTGTGTTATGTACCATAGTTTGCATATCATTCTTTTGTTGATGGGCACCTAGGCTGTATCCATCTTTTTGTTATTTTAAATAGTGCTGTGATGAACATGGGTGCACATGTATCTGTTCTTGTTCTGGCTCTCACTTCTTTAGGATATATAACTAGTAATGGAATTGCCGGATCAAATGGTGTTTCTAATTCCAACTTTTTAAGTAATTGCTATACTGCTTTCCACAGGAGCTCTGGTAGCTTAGTGCCTAAGACACTTGACTGCTAACCAGAAGGCTGGTGGTCCAAACCCACCAGCCACTCCTCAGAAGGAAGATGGGGCAATCTACTTCTGTAGTGATAATGCCTTGGAAACCCAAGGAGGGGTCGTTATGAGTCAGGTCCAACTCGTCGGCATATAACAATAACAACATACTGCTTTCCACAGGGGTTACAACATTTGACAGTCCCACCAGCAGTGTATGAGGTCCCAATCTCTGCACATCCTTGCCAGCATTTGTTATTTTCTGTCTTGGTGAACTTCCCTACTAGTGCTGGTGCCAAATGGCATCTCGTTGTTTTGATTTATACCTTTCTAATGATCATGAACACTTCTTCATATGTTTGTTGGCGACCTGAATATCCTCTTTGGTAAAGTGTCTGTTCATGTCTTCTGGCATTTGGTTTTTCTTAAATGTAATTTTATTTATTTTGCTGTTGTTTTGACAATACACACAGCAAAACATACATCAATTCAGCAGTTTCTAAATGTGTAATTTAATAACACATTATATTCTTTGAGTTGTGTAACCATTCTTGCCCTCATTTTCTGAGTTGTTCTTCCACCATTAACATAAATTCACTACCCTCTAAGGTTCTGATCTAATCTTTAAAGCTGCTGTTGTTAATTTGCTCCCATACTGATAGCTTTTAAATGAGCATAATGCTGAAGGCAGATCTTTTTTTTTTTTTTTTAACCTAGACGGCACAAACAACAACAACAGTTAAGACAAACTATTATTTGGTTATAAAAAGACTTTAGGGGTTATTTCTGGTTTAAAGATGATCTCAGGGCAATAGTTTCAGGGATTCATTTAACCTTCATGGCTCCAAAAAGTCTGAAGTCCACAAGAATTTGAAAATCTGTTCTGATTTTTCCCCTTTTGATCAGGATTCTTCTATGGAATCTTTGATCAGAATGTTCACTAATGGTAACTGGGTACCATCCACTTCTTCTGGTCTCATTGCAAAGGACGCAATTGTTTATGGAGATGATTAGTCACGAATTCCATATCCTCCTCCAAATCCTGACTTGTCTTCCTATGTTGTTCCAGGTGACTAGAGATCCATTGTTTGGCCTTGAATGGCTACTTGTTCTTACCCAGAGATGGTGTTCTGGTTACGCAGTGCCATTCTGACAAGAATATAAAACAAATGGGATGGCTGAAAAAACAGGAGTTTATTCTCTTATAGTTCGGCAGGCTAGAAGTCTTAGTTCAAAGTGCCAGGCTCTAGGGGTTGGGTGAAAGCCCCTTGACCTCGGGCTTCAGCTCTGCCTCTTGCTCCTGGCCCACTGAAGCTAGAGGCATCTCTTCACTCAGGCAGCTACTGGTTGCTGAGGCTAATAACCCCAAGGTTGACAAATAAAATGGCACACTCCCAATGTTATCAAATCACACAGAAGGCCATTAATTCAAGACCACTCTAAGTTTCAAGGTCGGCAGAGCATGGCAGGTTGATGAACAACATGGCTATATGCAGGGTCCAAGCGTGCCATAAGCTAAAGACTGTTCCCAAAGCTGTTTCTTATTATACGGAAAGCAGACCACATAACCAAAGCAGCAACTCAGCTGCTTGTGATAGGTCCCACCATGGAACTGATTGCCAGTCTCACCATGAGGAATAACTACCACCAGCTGCCCAGACAAGTTGACACACAAACTTAACCACCACAGATGGTCTTGTTTTCATTTGATTTACCCACCAGCCAATCCTTGGAAGGAAGGTTGGGCAATCTACTTCTGCAGTGATACCGCCTCAGAAACCCAAGGAGGGGTCGCTATGAGTTGGGTCCGACTCGACAGCACATAACAACCAGCTTCTAGTTCTCTGCCAAAATCCTCAAACATTTTTTATTTCCTTGAACACATAAATTCTGGATTAAAAATACATGTCTAATAATTCCATTATGTGGATTATCGTGGATTTTAACCAAATTATTTTGTTTATATATTTGATTACTTCTGATTGAGTGCTGGACTTAGCATATAAAAAACAGAGACAATCTGTAGCCTACAATGATGCTAATTTCCTCCACAGAAGAGTTAAGTTTGCTTCTAGCTGGTGACTGAGGCACTAGCAATTCTAAGCAGAGAGTAAGATGATTTAAAGCTGAGCTCCAGTCCCTGAAAGTATTGATTACTAGTTTATCATCACCTTTAAAGTGTGGGCCTTTGCGTCCAAATCTAAAACCTACAAGTTTATCAGGGCCCTTCTATGGCCTGTCTCAGCGTTCAAGGTTTTCTCTTTCTCTTCAATTGTGCCCTTGTACCCTTCTGCTTGCTTTCAACCCTGTGATGCCCTTAAACAGCTTCTTTTAAATTTTGTCCAGCTTGTTAAAATACTTTCAAGAGAGATGATCTAAGTTGCCTAATCTAGCATCAGTGGAAATGGAACAAGTAGCAGTGCTCTTCAACTGTGCTATGACATAAGGCTATTTTAAAATCAGTTGTGAGGAATGCTGCTTATAATTTGTTACAAATAATAGCTAGAGTATGTATATTTAAAAATGGTTTGCTCAAAAGACAGGCATATGAGGTGAAAATTTACACTAGGTAGATACACTCCTTGGAGAGAACAATCATGGGAGAATAAAAGGGCTGTATATACATAGGGATATAACTCAGGGGGCAGGAGTGCATGGAGGGAAGGACACAGGGAAGAGGTAACTATG
>NW_006921783.1:1368474-1372117 GCF_000298275.1 Orycteropus afer afer | reverse complement strand
CCTGACACTATGGCCCCTGGCTGCCCTTCAGGTCTGGAACTGAACCCACTCTTGTGGCTTCCAGCCAAATAAAAGAGAGACATATGAGCTGAATATTTACATTAGGTAGACACACTCCTTGGAGAGATCAATCGTAAGAATAGAAAGGTAGTGTATGCACAGGGAGACAGCTTGGGGGGCAAGAGTGCATGGGAGGGAAGGACACAGAGAAGAGGTAGCTATGAGGGGGAAGTGGGAAGAGAGCTGTTACCTTATGGGAAATTGCAGTCAATGTCATGAGACAAAATGTTTATGAACTGCTGTATGGAAAATGAATTTGCTCTGTAAACTTTCATCCAAATCACAATTAAAAAAAAAGTGGTTTGCTTTTTAAAAGTAAAATTGAGTAGTAACAGTGATAATGATGATAGTAGCTATCATTGACTGGAATTTCCAGGTGGTACAAATGGTTACCGCATTTGTTTGCTAATCAAAAGGCGGAAGGTTGAATCTACTCAGAGAGGAACACAGAAGAAAAGCCTAGTGATTTCTTTCTGAAAAATAAGCCACTGAAAACTCTTATGGAGTACACAAAGTCACCACAAGTTGGGGTCAACGCAATGACAAGTGTACTGGTTTATTGAGAACTTTTACGTACTACATCCTAAGCTGAAAACTATACACATGTCATTGCATTTAATCCTCAAAACAGCCCCATAAGTACTATCTCTGCAAGCAGAGATGATAGGCTGAGAATTAAGAGTTAAAACTTTTGCCAAGTATTACAAAGCTAGGAAAATTGGATCAGGAATCCAAAACCTTTGAATATGCTCTTATCCTGCCCATGACAGAATTTAAGATTTTAATCTCGTAACAAAATAATTTTCAATTACGTGCATATTCTTGAATATTAAAGAAAAGGACAGAAACAAAGATAGTTAAGTTTGGCCCTATACCCAACAATTGGGGTGTGCTATAGAAATCACAGGAGCTCTGGTAGCATAGTGGCTAAAGCACTTGACTGCTAACCAGAAGGCTGGCGGTTCAAACCCACCAGCCACTCCTCGGAAGGAAGGCTGGGCAATCCTACCTCCGTAGTGATACTGCCTCGGAAACCCAAGGAGGGGTCGCTATGAGTCAGGGCTGACTTGACAGCACATAACAACAACAACAACAACAACATAGAAATCACATCCTGTATGTGAAAATATGTCACAATGGAAAAAAAAAGGTTGACTGTAACTGTTGAACCAGTTAATGAATGTGGAAAACTATTAAGACAAGTTATCATTCTCACTTACATGCATTAACTTGTCTTAAATAGGCAGAAATACAGATGAAGTTACTATCATATGCCTCCAAGCTAAGAAGAGTCATTTGATAGCTTGATTTGGGGGAGAAACTACTCTACACAAATGTGTTTATCCAAAATACCAACTTACCAACCAGTTGTCAACAAATCAATTCCAACTCATAGCGAGCCTATATGACCCTACAGAAGTGCCCCATAAAGCTTGCAAGGCTGGAATCTCTATGGAAGCAGACTGCCCCACCTTTCTTCCACAGAGCAGCTGATGGGTTTGAACTAACCTTTCACTTAATATATGAGTGCTTAACCACTATACTACCAGGGATCCTTCATATCCAGAACAGAACCTGCAAATATAGTACAACATATTGGTTGTATTAGCAATGCCACCTAGTGGCAGCTAAAGAGAAACCACTTAGAAAAAATAATTTTAGAAGAGGTACTTAACTTTTAATGAGGAGCTCTGGTGGCATAGTGCCTAAGGCATTTGACTGCTAACTAGAAGGCTGGCGGTTCAAACTCACCAGCCACTCCTTGGAAGGAAGACTGGGCAATCTACTTCCATAGAGATCCTGCTTCAGAAACCCAAGGAGAGGTTGCTATGAGTCAAATGGGTCAGTCAGTTTTTGGAGAATCTGATTAGCACTACCAGTCCTTTTGGTCAGAAAAATACGTATTTTCAAAGACATCTAACAAAATGTTCAGTGTTTCAGAGAATTAAATGTCCTCTTGAAGCCCATCTGTTGACCATTAAAATTAACAGACATCTCAATCTAGAGGTTCAACTAACTTGCTGTCACTGGAGAAGGAACCCATCCGCTTTCCCCTTCATCTCTTCTTCAGCAACCACTATTCCTGCATAAACAGTAACTTTTCCTTTTGGTTAGACATCTGGGTATTTTTTCCCCCCTTCCTTTAGCAAACTACTAAACTATCACTGTTCTGAAATCAATTTATAAAATTTAATGGAAGCCCAAATTAGTCATTTTTTCCCCTGATTTTCATTAAATGTAATGCTAATCAAAGAAATAATCTTACCACTCATGTTTAATGAAGTGATGAGAGGTCACCCAAAGCTTCTGAATTTCAAATTATAACCTTCTAATCATATTTAAAAGTATAAACGATATTATTTACTGATAAAAACCAAGACAACTTTTCCATTTTAAAGTCAAATATATAAATATCTTAATATCTTAGGAAATACAGTAACTCTTTTAGATAACTATTTATAGGTAGTTATTCAAATTATTCAAATTAAAATAAACTGCCTTAGTTTGTTTTTGTGTATCTTATGGTTAGTAAAGAAGTTCTGGTGGCATAGTGTGTAACGCATTTGGCTGCTAACCAGGAGGTAGGCGGTTCAAACCCACCAGCCACTCTGTGGGAGGAAGATGAGGCAATCTATTTCAGTAAAGATTTACAGCTTTGGACACCTAATGGGGGTTGCTATGAGTCACAATCAACTTGATGGTAGTGTGTTTAGTTTTGGTTTTGTATCGTTAGTAATAAGTATTACATAAAATGTTGCAGCATGTAATTTGCTGATGTTACCATTCTCAGATGTTCAATGTTAGGATTTACTGTACACAATGCTGCTATATAGATGCAGTTTTCTAAATTTAGTTTCTTGAAACATGGAACCAAATGCTGACTGCTATGTTGAAGGTGACAAGTAGATTTGAGAAGCAGTGAGATGTTACTGCAAAATATATAAAGAAAATAAGAAGTGGACCATACAGACACATTCAATACTTTCTGACTAGAAATGCTATCCCCATTCCCAGAGATAATCCAGATGATCCAGAACCTTCCACAAGTGGATTACTTGCTGAAATTCACAAAATTTCAACTGTTCAACACTTGCTATTAGTAAGAATAAATTTTTATGATTTGTACCACCCAAAAAGTCTGACAGACTAGCTAATATTTATTGAAGAGCTCTGATAGCATAGTGCCTAAGGCACTTGACTGTTAACCAGAAGGCTGGTGGTAATGTATTTTTTTATGTATGTATTAAAATGCATCTGTAAATTTATATGTAATATATAATGTAATGTTTCCATCCTCCAAACACAAAAATCAGATTTATAAAAATACTGATAATAATAATAATAAAAATAATAAATACTGATAATAAAAAAAAGAGAGATTCAACTTATGTCAGCTCTACTTAGGATGCAGTCATCAGAATAGAACTCTTAAGTCACAGACTACCCGTACTATAATAACAAGATACAAATAACAAAGGATACATCTAAAAAAAAAAAAAAAAAGAGCTAACTTCTACTCTGGGAGAATCTTTCTAAATAAAATCTCTAACAATCTAATTGGGAAATTCTAGGAAAAAAAATT
>NW_006921783.1:1319730-1363469 GCF_000298275.1 Orycteropus afer afer | reverse complement strand
TTCAAACCCACCAGCCACTCCTCGGAAGGAAGGTTGGGCAATCCTACTTCCGTAGTGATACTGCCTCGGAAACCCAAGGAGGGGTCGCTATGAGTCGGGACTGACTCGACGGCAAAACAGCAACAACAACAACACCCTTAATTTACCACTCAGGGGGGAAAAAAAAACATGTTGTTGTAACAAACAAAAACATTTTTAGCAGCTTAAACAACAGAATTTATTTCTCCCTTACTCTAAATCAAGGAGTTCTGATAGCACAATGGTTAAAGCATTTGGCTGCTAAGCAAAAGGTTAGTCGTTTGAACCCACAGGCCACTCTGTGAGGGAAAGATGAGACAGTCTGCTTCCTTAAAGATTTACAGCCTTGGAAACTCTACAGGGCAGTTTTACTCAGTCTGACAGGGTCCCTATGAGACTCAATTGACTCGAAGGCAGTGGGTTTGTTTTTTTTTTTTGGTTTACTCTACATCACAGACTGAAAAAGGATTCTGCTTATTGTAATTACTCAGAGATTCAAGCTTTACCTTGAAACATCAAAGGAGTAGGAGAAAGAACATGACAAACCTTGAAGCTTCTGCAGGAACAACAGCTAACATTTATGCTCACGTTTGGATGGCAAAAGCAAGAGGGTGGAGATGCAAAATCTTCACACAGGTACGGGTACCGAAGAAAAATACATCAAATAATGTATTTTTTAAAAAAAGAATTGACTTTAGGTAGTACCATTGTTCTGGTTACCTAGTGCCGCTCTGACAAGGATATACCAAATATGAGATGGCTTGAATAAACAGGAGTTTATTCTCTTACAGTTTGGAGGCTTTAAGTCTGAGTTGAAAGTGCCAGGCTCTAGGGGTTGGGTGAAAGCCCCTCAATCTTGGGCTTCAGCTCTGCCTCCCGTTCCTGGCCCACTGAAGCTAGAGGCTTTTCTTCACTCAGCTACTGGCTGCTGAGGCTGACAAACCCAAGGTTGACAAGTGAAAAGGCACAGTCCCCATATTACCAAACCACACGGCAGGCCATTAATTCAAGTCTATTAAAAGTCCCAAGATCGGCAGAGCATGGCAGGCTGCTGAACAATGACATGGTTACATGCAGGGTTCAAACGTGCCATAAGCTAGAGACCGTTCCCCAAGGCTTCTCCTTATATACAGGAAGCAGACCACATCCTAAGGCAGCTACTCACAGTAGATTCCACCATGGAGTTGATTACCAGTCTCATCATGGGGAATACTACATCCAGTTGCCCAGCCACTTAACCAGGCCCAGCCAAGTTGACACACAAACTTAACCACCACAATCACTATGATGACAATGATGATGAAGAAGACAATGGTGGTGGTTGTTATTATTACTATTACTAATTAACCTCTTGTGATCTGACTTCCTTCCCACCCAATCTACTGAAAATTAAAGAACTGTGACATTTTTAGTTTGCCTTTTGCTTTAGTTGTCTGACATGCTTTTTTGTAATTGTTCCTTCCACTTTATTCTTGCTATTATGCCAAGGAAATCCTAGAAGGAAAGTCTGTGTCTAAATAAAAAGATCTAGGAACTAATCTGGTCAAATGCAAATGACATATGCTGGGACTCTATATTTCTTTTGAACTTTAATAGACTGCTCCCAAGCTTCTACATGGTAAATTTGTTTTCTATATTGCTTTTCATCCATTCTGATCCTGTAGTCTAAGAAGTGTTCTTTTGATAAAATCTAACACTCATTCATGATAAAAATTTTCAGCAAACCAGGAATAGATGTTTTTGAAAAAGAACACTTACATAAAATCTACAGCTAATATCACACTTAATGGTGAAAAACTACATGCTTTCCCTCTAAAACAAAGCAAGGATGCCCCATCTCACCTTTCCTCCTAAAAAATCACAGTAGAAGTCCTAGCTAATGCAGTAAGACAAGAAAAGGAAATAAAAAATGTACAGATTGGTAAGGAAAAAATAAAACTGCTCTCAGATGACATGACTGTCTATGTAGAAAATCAAAAAGAATAATAAAAAAAATTCCTAGAAGTAATAAATTATTATAGCAAGATATAGGACACAAGGTTAATATACAAAGTCAACCACTTTTGTATATGCCAGCAATGAACAACTGGAATTTGAAATTAAGACAATCTAACTACAGACAGATAAAAATACACCATGCTTGTGGATAAGAAGACTCAATATAGGTATAAGTTCTTCCCAAATGGATCCACAGATTCAACTATTTCAAGTAAAGTGCCACCAAGTCTATGGATATCTATTAACTAATCCCAAAATTTACATGGAAAAGCAAAAGACCCAAAATAGCCAACACTATACTGAAGAACAAAGTCAGAAGACTGACACTACCCACATTCAAGACTAATTATAATGCTACCGTACAGGTAGTCCGAGTTACAACAGGATTCGGTTAAAAAGACTCTAAGTTGGTTCTGACATAAGTTTTTTTTTTTTTTTTTTCATTATTATTGCCTTTTATTATCAATAGCTTTATAAATCTGATTTCTGAATATCTGAGAATGGTAACATAAACAAATTACCTGCTAAAACCCTGTATGTTTTGCATACTAACAATAAGATGTACACACACACACACACACACACAAAGTTATAAGTGCAGTTCATCATAACTCGAATGTATCTAAGTCAGGGACTACCTGTAATTAAGACAGTGTGATACTGGTGAAAGAAAAGACAAAGAGATCAATAGAATGGAATAAAGAAGCCCAGAAACAAACCTACACAAATAGAGTCAACAATGTTTGACAAAGAAGCAAAGGCAATTCAACTGAAAAAGTCTTTTTCTACATATGATGCTAGAAAAACTGGATGTTCACATGCAAAAACAACAAAAAAGAAGGTAGACACTGACCTTATAAGCTTTCACAAAAATTAACTCAAGATCATTGACCAAAATGTAAAATAGAAAACTATAAAACTTATGGAAGACAACACAGGAGAAAATCTAGATGATGTTGGGTTTGGCAATGACTTCTTAGATATTACACCAAAAGCATGATTCATGAAAAGTAAAAGCTGATAAGCTAGACTTAATTAAAATTAAAAACTTCTGCTCTGCAAAGAACACTATTAAAAAAATGCAAAGACAAGCCACACACAGGAAGAAAACATCTGGAAAACACTTATCTGATAGAGAATTTGCATCCAAAATAAACCTGCTGCAAAAAGGGCAAGGAGGCCACATCTCCTGACCTCCTCTAACCTCACAAGAGGAAGACAGAATCACTATCAGTAACCCAAGGCCTATTACTGCAAGGCCAGACATGCTGCCTCCCTCCAGCCCTTTTCACCAACCATTCCTCCCAAAGCACCCACCACCTCTCTCCTGGGTTCGATAATTCACTGCAGTGGCCACACAGAACTCACAGATTACGGGGTTTATTAGGGAAGCACCAGGCAACAATTCAAGTTCAGGAAAAACACTCAGTCTCTCTCCCAGCCCACAGTCTTCTCTCCTGACAGTCTCTCACAGTCTCTCTCCCAACAGTGAGTGTCCCTCGGTGTCTCACTCAGCAATGCGTGTCTCTTTCAGCAACACATCTTCCTCAGCCAGCAGTCAGAGAGAGTTCTGCCTCTAGGAGGCCTCCTTTTGAGCTTGGCAGAGCAGCCAAACCAACCAATCAGAACAGAATTCTAAGCACCTGAGAGTGAGTCTCCCATAACATTGCGTTGTGCCTCACCCAACAGAAGTAACCCAGGTGGATAACATTTACAATCAGGAGCTCCTCAGTTGCTCATTCCATCACTGAGTTTACAATGACTTATGGGTAGAAAAGCCATACTAAGTAATTTACTACACTGCTCCTGCACATGAGTGTCTATAGCAGCTTTATTTGTAATTGCCAAAAACTGGAAGCAACCAAGTTCTTCTTCAGAAGGTGAATGGATGAACAAGCTATAGTACATCTATCAAAAACCCAAAATCCACTGCTGTCAAGTTGGTTCTGACTTATAGTGACCCTACAGGACAGTGTAGAAATGCCCCACAGTTTCCAAGGCTATGAATCTTTATGGAAGCAGACTGCCACACCTTTCTCCCCCGGAGCAGTTGGTGGTTCGAAAGGCTGACCTTTCACTTAGCAGTCACATGCTTAACCACTGCACCATCAGGGTGCCTAATATCCATGCAATAGAATATTATTCAGCAATAAAAAGAAATGGCCTATCAAGCCACAAAAAGATACAAGAGGAACCTTAAATGCATATTGTTAAACGAAATCAGTCAGTCAGAAAAGGCAAAACTATAGAGACAGTAAAAAGATCCAGTGGTTGCTGAGAGGTTGGGGAAGAAAGGAGGATAAAAAGAGCACAGGGAAATTTTAGGGCAATAAAACTATTCTATATGACACTGTAATGGTATATGACATTATGAATTTGACAATGCCCATAGACTTACTTGTAAAACAAAGAGTGAATCCTGTTGTAAATTATGGACTTTAGTTAACAATATTATGTTATCAACATTCGTTTTCCAATTATAACAACATACCACACTAATACAAGATGTTAATGACAGGGGAAATTGTACGTGTGGGTAAGACATAGATGAGGGGATATATGGCAAATCCTGACTGCTAAGCAGAAGGTTGGCGGTTCAAACCCACCAGCTGCTCCATGGAAGGAAGATGTGGCAATCTACTTCCATAAAAATTTCAGCCTTGGAAACCCAATGGCGTCGCTATGAGTCGGAATCAACTTGATAGCAATTGAGTTTGTTTGTTTTTTGGTGTACCATATGCTCAATAGGAGCTCTGGTAGCATAGTGCCTAAGGCACTTGACTGCTAACCAGAAAGCTGGTGGTTCAAATCCACCAGCCACTCCTTGGAAGGAAGGTTGGGCAATCTACTTCTGTAGTGATACTGCCTCGGCAACCCAAGGAGGGGTCGCTATGAGTCTGGTCCGACTCAATGGCACATAACAACAACAACATATGCTCAATGTTTCTGCAAACCTAAAACTCTCTAAAAATAATTTATTGTTGAGGTGTGTGTGAAGTGTTCCTAATCCTTTATAAATCTCACTCCTTCTCCCACCTATGCACTGGCATCATCAACCACCTGGATCAGGTGAAGATCTTGCTTACCATGCAATATAATTACCATATCCCTTTCCATTTCTCTTTTCAGATACTTATAATATGTAATGTATGAACAAATGAACACATAACTGTTTTATATTCAGTTAATGGTATGAATATCTACTGAATCATTCAAGTCAGAGACCAACAGTTATATATAACTCCGCCTCTCACACTAAATCGGCATCACACCCTTGACTGTATCTCTAAAATTTCTCTCAAATTTGTCTGGTTCCATTCTAACACTACTGCTATCCCAGCCACTCTTTACAATTATCACAGATCTATGCCATCATTTGTTTTCCTTCTGCTTGACTTAGTATACTAAGTTTTGTTTTTAAATAAATATCCCTTTTGCTTCATACTTCCTGCCACTTCCACAGAAGCCTACGTCTCTCATCAGCACTATCCCAACTGACCTTTCGGTCCATCTTCTCTCCTGTCTTCAATCTATCTCACACACTATAGGCAGAATTGTACCTTCATAAAGTGCAGACCTAGTTCCTTTACTTTTATGTAACTTTAAGGCACTGAAAGACTTCTAAACGCCACTCACACACACTTTTTTTTTTTCAAATTTAGCTAAAGCTGAAATGGCAGCTTGATTCACCTTGGACTCCAGTTACTTATCAGCAGTAATAATGCCATAAAGGTTTTATATAACTTTTACATATAACACATTTCAGAAATTCCTTTGTTTTATCTTCATACTTGCTAAATTGGTATAATATATACAGTACTGAGTGGAATGTTGCCCAGAGATACCTCCCTTCAAATAGCTCTTTTAGAATTCTTTCTAAAAGGGTGAAATTGTAAAAATGGCTACTCACATTCCATTAATCTTGCACACTGATCAAGTGCAGAAATAACTAATTTATGGCAATGTGACTTTATTTTTTACCCCAAAACCAATTTTGTAATAAACTCTTATTTGTATGCTTATAAATCTTTTACTCTCGGAAGGAAGGTTGGGCAATCTATTCCGTCATGATACCACCTCGGAAACCCAAGGAGGGGTCACTATGAGTCAGGTCCGACTCGACAGCACATAACAACAAATCTTTTACTAGATACATGAATCAATAGAATCAGAATAATAAAGCCTTCAACATGAAGGCAATTTATAAATACCTATAAATTTAAATGTTTCTGATGGATATGAAAAAAAACAGGAAAAAAAGCTTATGAGATTTCCATGTTACAAATTTCTTTATTCTGATTTTCTGTGTTTTTAAGGCTCATTACAATCTGCCATCTGGGTTGAATTTTAGGCGCTTCTTAATTAATCCAATACTATAAATGCTACAAGTTTTTCATCTGCTTTTTCACAGGAATCTCACAGGGCAGGTCTAGACAAGAACAGAAAGGCATCTTGTAATCTGTAATTTCTTCCCTATCCCTTCTGTCTCAACTTCTACCAATGGATGCAGTGGTATGCTTCTAAGAAGGTATATATTAGAGTAACACTAATAAGGGTTACCACCTTAGCCCCTATCTGGTCTAAAATGAGCAAGCAAACATGAACAAAATTCTAAAATCCCATTAAACTTGGAGAAGTTATATATTATAGATTAATTCCCATTATTCAGACTATTAATTCAACACCCTTCTGAGCCAAGCAATCATTCCTTAATACTTTCCATACCTACTTTAGAGATGAAGTGATAGCACAGAGGCTGTAAGAAGCTACAGTGGTGAACTTAATTAGCCAACAGTAAAGCTGAATGTCATCCTTTCAACCTGTTTTTCTCCCAGTCAAGATCAATCTGTTTTCTACTAAGTAACTGCTCTCTGGCATTCAGCCCACACTTGCATGATCCTGAGAGTAAGGACCTTTTTGTGCCTGTGTCTTACTGCCACAACATAGTCCCAGGCCTGTTATCATTTCAGTATATATATGACTATTCAAAGGAAGATTTGTATTCTCTTTTAACTGTTCTGGTTACCTAGTGCTGCTCTGACAAGAATGTACCACAAATGGGATGGCTTAAACAAACAGGAGTTTATTCTTAAAGTTTGGAGGGTTTAAGTCCAGGTTCTAAGTGCCAGGCTCTAGGGGCTGGGTGAAAGCCCCTCAACTTTGGGTCCAGCTCTGCCTCCTGCTCCTGGCCCACTGGAGCTAGAGGCGTTTCTTCACTCAGACAGCTGCTGGCTGCTGAGGCTGAGAAGCCCCAAGGTTGACAAGTTAAAAGGCACAGTCCCGATGTTACCAAACCACATAGCAGGCCATTAACTTAAGTCCTAAGGTCGGCAGGGCATAGCAGGCTGCTGAGCAACAGCACAGCTACTTGCAGGGTCCAAGCTTGCCACAGGCTAGAGACCATTCTCAAAGCTTCTCCTTATATACAGGAAGCAGACCACATTCCCAAAGGCAGCTACTCAGCTGCTTGTGGTAGATTCCACCATGGAGCTGACTGCCAGTCTCATCATGGGGAATAACTACCACCAGCTGCCCAACCATTCAACCAGGCCCAGCCAAGTTGACACACAAACATAACCATCACATTAACTAAGTTAAAATTTTTTTTTTCTAGGAGCAGAATTTTTATGCTTTGGTTCAAAAGGTTTTAAGAAAGAATTTAGTTCTATATACTTAATATTTCATCGATTCCTGTTAATAAGAATCCTAAAATAACCAAATATGTACATGGTGTTTGAGACTATGATGGAAGACACTCTCATCCCTGAAGCACCTTCGCTGTTGCTGATGAACAGAAAAAGCAAACCGTTCAAATTCATCCTAATCCTTATGAGTAATTTTTTTACATTTAAATAACTTCAGTTATTAAAATGACAATTGCATGAGCAAGAGAATCATTATTCTAAAATCTGAAGTAAAAAAAAAAAATGACCTGCCTCAAGTAATTTAATAAACTCATTTGCCTAAGGGTTTCTTTTTCTTCCTAAGTCCTCAATCTAAAAGGAAAAACAGAATTCTAAATCAACTTAAAGTGTTAACTTAGGAACTAGAAATTAAATATAAATTTTAGAAGTTTAACTTTTGAAAAAGCACTGATTATAAGATAGAAAACCTTCTTCAGTTGTGCTTATTAAAAGAAAGTAATTCTTACCAGATAAAGCAGAAAGGTATGCAGTCCTGTTCCAAGCCCAACAGAAGACAAAATTCCCAAGCCTATCCAGTAGGCATATAAAAGAAATTGTTTCTCTATACGTTGCACATACTGGAAAACAAGAGTGAAAAACAAATTGAGTTCTCTAAAAAGAAATAGAGTATTTAAAAACTACAATCGAAATAAAATAGAAGTTTCAAATAGGAAGAAAGCATTAATGTCAAAAGTCTATTGAAGAGGCCTAATTCTTTCATTAATGTGCAATGCCAGAGACAGGCAAAAAATGTGTGCATCTAATTGGAATAAAGATTTGTTTCTAAATTTTTAAAGACCCACTACTGTGCTGACAACATTTACAGGACAAAAGCAAGTTACTAATAAGAAAATAAAAAAGAGAAAAAGAATTTTGAAAGTTACAAAAACTTCATTTAAAAAAACACTAACAATAAACAGTGCTTAAACAGTAGTTATTTACATAATGTTTTTGAATAGAATATATTTTTGGGTAATCAACCCAAAATGAGAATGAAATTATTTTTGTATATTTAAAACTAAGATGTAATTGTTTTTCAAACAAAAGCAAACCTAAAGGAACCTTTAGAATGTTCACTGGGAGATGGACTTTTTAGAAGAATTTTAGATTTATTTCCAGATTCCAAGTTTGGCAAGTAAAAGTCAGCAAGACAGTTCACTACAAGCTCTTAATAACACACACAGCTTTCTTAAAAATATAAAAAAGAAATGCACTTAAAACTATACATAAAACTCTGGCTAGATTAAAATGCTTTAAAATATGAACTATAATTTCAGAACCATTTGCTATTAGAATACATTGATGTTTTATTGTTTTAACAAACGATATTGACAAATGTTCTTTTTTCCCCTTGTAATGTTATACTTACAGACTATAGGCAAATGAACTTGCCTCTCTGACATTAAGGGTAACAGTTGCAAGATGAATTAGAAGACAAAACTAAGCCTAAATATGTTGAAGGTAGAATTTCTGTGAAACCTACAACATCCCCATTTTTGAATTATTTGGGACTAGGGAAGGTACACGAATACAAACTTAGTTCTGGAACCTCTTACCTGTTGATGTGCTCCTTCAACATAATACGTAGCTATAAGCACAGCAAGCAGCAGTAAAAAAGACACCACAATGTTTTGACGATGCCATAATCTTAAAGGTAAATGAAAAAAATAGATGAATATCTGATTGCAATCTCATTTTCAGGATTCATAACTCTCAAAACAATTTGCTGAAGCACTGAGCTCCTCAGAAGAATCAGTTCTTTCCAGGCTGAGCTTTGAAACCTTTTGTATGTAAACACTGTAACACTATGGCCTCTGAGGGAGTGGGAAGCAGAGGGAGGTCATGGGAAGGCACATGCCACAGAACCCAATTTCTTATTATAAATCTCACCAAAGTCATTCCCTCACACAAAGACTCATCTCAATTGCACCACAATTTCTAATTTGGAGAAGCATTATAGTGTAATAAAAAAAAAGCACTGGCCTTTATACCAGAGGACCTGGGTCAGAGCTCCTTAAACATTTGCACTTTGAGCAAGTCACTTAACCAACGATTAAGTTTCTTATCTTTAATGTCATAATAATCACAGACTTATTTCATTTTCTTCAAAGAGTTGATGAAAGGATCAAAGGAACAGAAAAGTGTTAGAAAATGCTTTATAAACTCTAAAGTACAATATTGTTAACATATAGATAATAACTTGGAAGGACAAGCCAGAAAATGATAAGGCATATGAAAGTTCAACTTGCTCTTTATGATATTTGAAATAGGGCTTACAAGTTCTAAGTTTAAGGAGAGAACACAGTTCCATGGTAAACTCCTCTTCACTGGCTTAAACTAGCAATAAAAGTGCCACGTATCCTGAACCTTGTCCTGCTAAAGAATTAGTGTAATTAATAGACACAGGCCTGATTTCTCCTAAAAGTGAAGCCAGGAGAAAAAAAACTCATTTTCAGTGTTCTTTCTTTGCATAGAAGATTCAACATTAGACAGTAGTCGGCTGTAACAATACAGTGGGCAACCAGCAATACGTCTACCTCATTTATTTATCTTCAAACTATAGAAAACAAGAACACATTATTCCCATCACAGTATTTTAAATTTAATCAATCCATTTGGATAGAAAAGATGGCAGGGGATGGGAGATTGGTGAGGCATTCTTAAATTAGTAAAGTTTATAGAAAATGTAATAGAAGATTCTTTACTTTGAGGTCCATTCCTTCAAGATTACTAGGATTTCCAGAAAAAAATACTGCAAGGTAATAAGTGGCTGTCTCCACAACACAATATTCTGCCTTTCTTCTCGCTCCCTCCTCTTCTTTTCATTTACTGAAGAGGGGTCTGAAAAACAACAGTGTAGAAGTTAAAATAGAATTTTTAACAATTTAAGCTTATTCTTCTGACTTTCAAAATTCACCTACCTTTCCACATCTGAAAGGCCACATATAAACTATATGTTTATATGTTTAAACATGTTCAAATAACATGTTTCACATTTAGGTCAAGTACTAACCAGACATCACCCCTTCTCCAGAGAAGGCAACTCTTAGAACACAATTCTAATTAATTAACAGAGATGGCCCAATACAAGTGTGACTGAAATCTATAATAGAAATCCAAGAATTGTTGTATGTCCCTACAACTAAAGTGTTCATGGCAATTGATTTACCTGTGTATCTGCCTACCTCTTCCCTGGCAGGTCATTATTATTGTAGATGGTGTTGGAGAGGAATGGTACAATTGTACTAGTGCTTAGATGCATATAGTATGAATACAGAATTTTACCCATGTCCTAGCTAACCACTCATGGCATGTTCTAGAACTCTAGGAAGCTGTTAACTAGTCTAGCTTCAGCAACATCTAGTGGCTTAGCAAGGAGAAGAATTTTCATAGTAGCTACTTTTTAATCACTGTTACCTAGAAAACAATTGAGGCAAAAAAGGTTTGACCTTTGCCACTTCCTTGAACTGAAGGATATGAGACCATTACATAGAAGGTGTTCTAAAGGAATGATACTGAGATTCCAGCAGTTGAATTTGAGGTAGAACTACAGATTCTGGGAAGATGATGAGTCTGGACTAATTGCTTCTTCCCTACTTCATTGTTAAAACACGAGCTCTACTCCTGTACATAACTAGCATAAATCTAAATGGGTCCAACTTTTTGAAGGGCAATTTTGCATCTTATCATAGAGCAAAGTGGTTCAGAGCTCAAAAGGAGGAGGCAAGCTACTTAGTTCCAAATCCTGGCCCTGTCACCTACCCAGTCATGTGACTTTAGGCAAGTTCGTGAACCTTTCTGTGCCTCAATTTTCTCATCCATAAAATGAAGGTAACAACGGTACTTTAAACTTTTAGAGTAAGTACTATTGTAATGATTAATATAATTACATTACAATGTAGTCATTGTAATGATTAAAGGAAATAATATATGTAAAACTCTCAGAAGAGTTTGACAGTAAGTATCAAATTAAAATTAGCTATTATTTTCTTCTATCAAAATTACAAATACACATACACTATGACCCAGTAATTGCATTTCTAGGAATGTATTTTACAGACATACTCTTACACAAGTAGAATGACTTTTATGTACAAGTTTACTCACTGCAGCATTATTTTTAATAGAGAAGGATTATAAACAACTTAAATATTATCCATAAGGACAGAGGCATGATTAAATAAAGTATGGTACACTCGTGCAATAGAATACCATGCAGCAATAATAAAAAAAAAGAAGTAAGTTCTTCAAGTAATTATAGTATCTCTAAGAAATATTAAGGGGGAAAAAAAAAACATGATACAGAAGAATGTGAAATGTTAATATACTGAAACCTGTGATAGCTGCCTTGTTTTCCAGGTCTCACAAGTTGGTTTTTTGTTGTTGTTTTTTTTTTTTTTGTCTTTGACAGGGTACGACCTACCACTTTTCTATTGCTATTAGTGCAAAATATGTGAGTTTTCCTTCTCTGACAGGTTTCCATCATACAGATGTTCTGGCTTTCACAGATTTTACTTTATTAATGTAAAATTCAGGAAGAGGAAGAATATATAAATGTATGTGCTTTCTGAAAGGAAAAAATAATGCACAAAAGCTCCCAATGGGAAGAGACTATGATGTAGGCAATACCTATTCCTGAATTCTAAAAATGATTAATGCAACTACTGGCAGATACATAAGTAGACAAACTGAATGATAAGGTATGTCTGGGCAAAAGGGAATATACTCATGATCATATGTAAGGTTAGCAGATGATATTTCTACATATGTTATTTGTTTGTGCTGTAAAAATGTCCATATAAATAGAACTAACAGAGGGCAAAGTTATGGTAACTTCTTACCAACTGCCAAGCACCCCGAAGGAACGAGTTGTTGGACTTATGGGCTTGAGACTATGGTCATGGGAGACATCAAGCTCAATTGGCATAACATACTACACAAAAACACGGTTCTACACCCCAGTTTAGTGAGGAGTGACTGGGGTCTTAAAAGCTTACAAGTGGCCATTTAGATGCAACAATTAGTCTCTCCTTGGCCAGAGCAAAGAAGAATGAAGGAAACCAAAGAAGCAGGGAACAATCACTCCAAGGGTCTAGTGGACTGCATGAACCTCAGCCTATATGATCATGAGACCAAAAGAACTAGTGGTACCCGACCACCACTGTCAAACACTCAGCAAGAGAGATCCAGAAAAGAGAGAGAAAAATGTGGAACAAAACTCAAAATGATAAAATAAGAGCAGGCTTACTTGTCTGATAAAGCCAGGCGAAACCCCTGAGACTATGGCCCCTAGTCACCCTTCAGGCCTAGAACTGAACTCACTCCTGTGGCTTCCAGCCAAACAGACAAACATATAGGTGAACATCTACACCAGGTAGGTATACTCCTTAGAACCATCAATCATGGGAGATCAGAAGGGCAGTATCTGCACAGGGAGATAGTTCAGAGGGCAGGAATGAAGGACATAGAGAAAAGTTATCCACAAGGAGGAAGTAGGAAGAAAGCTATTACATTATGGGGATTGCAATCAATGTCATGACACAAAATGTATATGAAATGCTGTATGGAAAATGAATTTGCTGTGTAAACTTTCACCCAAATCACAATTTAAAAAAAAAAAGTTTAATGAAATGCTTGATGACAACTTCACCATCTTGAAAACTTTAAGGGGTGGAGGAGAAACAATGACTCCGTATAAAATGTGTATGTCTTAATTCCAATATATTTCCTATAATGAGCCATTCAAACAAAATAAAAAGCACTAAATGATGGTTTACAGAATCTTTGAGTTGAACTCAAGGTGAAACAGTGTAAAATTTACTGAAGAACAAAGTAACTCAGGTCAATGCAGGAAAATGTCTTCTTGGTAGACAATGTAATGAATAAAATAACATAAATTTCTATTTCAGAGAGCTTGCACTTCTTCCAATAAAGATAATTTCCATGAAACCATTCTGGAATATTATTTGCAATGCTTTTGAAATGGAAAGCAATTTAGAGGTTAAAAAGAAAACCATTAAAATTAGCAGAAAATAAAATTCTTTCATTTTCTTTTCAACACACAAAGTTTCTATTTTAATCATCTATCTCAATGAAAGTCTTAATTTTCAGGATGAAAGAATGAATAAAGCAAGGATGGTTCAACATAACGTCATCCACCACATAAATAAAACAAATGAAAAGAATCACATGATGATATCAATCGATGCAGAGAAGGCATTTGATAAAATCCAACGCCCATTCCTGATCAAAATTCTCAGCAAAACAGGAATAGAAAGGACGTTCCTTAACATAATAAAGGGCATATATGCAAAACCAACAGCTAACATTATTCTCAATGGACAGAGACTGAAACCATCCCCCTTGCAAACAGGAACCAAACAAGGATGCCCTCTATCACCACTTCTATTCAACATTGTACTGGAAGTCCTAGCCAGGGCCATAAGGCAAGAAAGGGAAATCAAAGGCATACAAATTGGTAAGTAAGAAGTCAAACTATCCCTATTTGCTGATGATATGATCCTATACCCAGAAAACCACAAGAATCAGTCAAAAATCTACTGGAACTAATTGAGAGATTTAGCATCATGGCAAGATACAAGATCAACATCCAAAAATCAGTTGGATGCCACTACACCAGCAAAGAGATTGCTGGAAAAGAAACAAGGAACTCAATACCATTAACAATAGCTACCGAAAAAATAAAATACTTGGGAATAAATCTTACCAGGGACACAAAAGACCTGTACAAAGAAAACTACAAAAGACTACTTCAAGAAACCGTAAGACATCTACATAAATGGAACAACACATCATGCTTGTAGATAGGAAGATTGACTGCTGTGAAAATGTCAGTTCTACCCAAAGCAATCTATACATTCAATCCCAATCCAGATCCCATTAACATTCTTTAAGGATATGAAAAAAAAAACAATCACTAACTTTATAAGGAAAGAAAAGAGACTTCAGATAAGTAAAGCATTATTGAAGAAGAACAAAGTATGAGGTCTCACACTCCCAGATTTTATAATCTACTATACAGCCACAGTAATCAAAACTGCCTGGTGTTGGTATGACAGAAACATAGACCAATGGAATAGAATTGAGAACCCAAAAATAGATCCATCGACCTATGGTCAGCTGATCTTTGACAAAGTGCCAAAATCCATTAAATGGGGAAAAGATGGTCTCTTTAACAAATGGTGCTGGCAAAACTGGATATTCATTTGCTGAAAAATGAAACAAGATCTATACCTTACGAGAGCCATAACAAGAACAGACATGCACACTCTTGTTCATTGCAGCACTATTTACAATAGTCAAAAGATGGAAAAAACCTAGGTGTCCATCAACTGAGGAATGGATAACCAAACTATGGTATATACACACAATGGAATACTATGCAACCCTAAAGAATAACGTAGAAACTGCAAAACACCATGTAACATGGATGAACTTGGAAGACATTATGCTGAGTGAAGTAAGTCAATCACAGAAAAACAAATATCATATTAGTTCATCATCGTAAAAGTCAAAGAAAGATTTACATATGGAAGGAAATTTTCTTTGTTGGTTACCAGAGGTGGGGTGGAGAGGGGAAGGAACACTGTTAGATAGGTAGAGATAAGTACTGATTTGCATGAAGAGAAGGGCAATGCACCAAATGTGAGTGATCAACATGGTGGCACTGAGGAAGAGGAAGACAGAGGTACACGGGAGGTGCAGACAACAAAGATGAACCCTTTCGCACATACAGTACTGTGTTGTCAATGAAGGCAACCATGGGTATACAGGTGGATAGATGGGTAGATAGGCTGAAATATTAGGTGTATATATGCAGCGGGAAGGAGCTCTGGTGGTGTAGTGCCTAAGGCACTTGACTGCTAACCAGAAGGCTGGCGGTTCAAACCCACCAGCCATTCCTCAGAAGGAAGGTTGGGCAATCCACTTCCGTAGTGATACTGCCTTGGAAACCCAAGGAGGGGTCGCTATGAGTCGGATCTGACTCCATGGCAGTAGTTGCGTAGCGTTGTATGCAGCGGGTTTTTACCCAAGATCATGTATAGGGTTGGCAGATAATGGTTCTACAAGTGTATTTGTATGTTCTGTAAGAATTCTCAGGTATAGAGTAGAGCTGACAAGGGACAAGGTTGTAGTCACTTCTTGGTCACAGTCAGCTACCCAGAGGGAGCAAGAAGTTGAACCTGTGGGCTTGGGACCATAGGCGCCGGGGACATCAAGCTCAACTGACGTAACATACTACACAAAACATTGTTCCACTTCCTACTTTGGCGAGTAGCGACTGGGATCTAAATAGCTTGCAAGCAGCCATCTAGATGCAACGATGGGTCTCTCCTCGTCCAGAGCAAAGAATGAGGAAAACCAAAGATTCATGGAAACAATTAGTCCAAGTGACTGGTACACTATGAGATCCGCAGCCTATATGACTATGAAGCCACAAGAACTAGATGGTGCCTGGCTACCACTGTCAACCACTCAGAGGGAGATCTATGTGGGAGATCCTGGATAGAGAAGGACGACAAAGTGGAACAAAACTCAAAATCATTTGGGAAAAAAAAAAGGGGGACCAGGTTTGCTGGTCTGATAGAGCCTGGTGGAACCACTGAGACTATGTCCCCTAGCTGCCCTTCAGGTCTAGAATTGAACCCACACCTGTGGCTTCCAGCCAAACAGAAGACAGGCATATGAGGTGAATATTTACCTGAGATAGATACACTCTTTGGAGGGAACAATTATGGGAGAAAGAAGGGCTGTTTATGCACAGGGAGACCGCTCAGGGGACAGGAGTGCATGGAGAGACGGATACAGATAAGAGGTAACTATCGGGAGGATGTGGGAGGGGAACTGTTGCATTGGGGTAAACTGCAGTCAATGTCATGAGACAGAGTGTGTGTGAACTGCTGTATGGAAAGTGAATTTGCTCTGTAAACTTTCACCCAAATCACAATTAAAAAAAAAAATCTGTACCTCACACCATATACAAAAACTAACTTCAGATGGATCAAAGACTTAAATATGAAACTTGAAACTGTAAAGTTCCTCAAGGAAAAACTAGGGGCAAATTTAGGGGCTTTAATATATGGCATAAATAGACAATCAAGCATAACCCAAAATGCACAAACAGCAGAAGAGAAATTAGATGAATGGGACCTTCCAAAAATTAAATTTTTATGTGCTTCCAAAGACTTCTCCAAAAGAGTCAAAAGAGAACCTACAGATTGGGAAAAAATATTTGGCAATGACATATCTGACAAGGGACTTATCTCTAGAATTTATAAAAAACTCCCACACCTCAATAACAAAAAGACAAATAATCCAATTAAAAAATGGGTAGAAGACATGAAAACACTTCATGAAGGAGGATATTCAGGCAGTCAACAAACATACGAAGAAATGCTCACAACCATTAGCCATTAGAGAGATGCAAATCTAAACAACGAGATACCATCTTGCTCCAGCACTAGTAGCAAAGTTCAACAAGACAGAAAATAATAAATGATGGCAAGGATGTGGAGAGATTAGGACTCTCATACTGCTGGTGGGACTGTCAAATGGTACAGCCACTGTGGAAAGCAGTATGGCAATTCCTGAAAAAGTTGGAAACAGAAATACCATTTGACCCAGCCATTCCTTTACTAGGTATATATCTTATATATAAGGTGGACAGGCTGAACTGTTAGGTATGTCTACGTAGGGGGGAGTGTGCCCAAGACGATGTACAGGGTTGGCAGACAATGGTTCTACAAGTGTATTGGTATGTTCTGTAAGGATCCCCAGATATATAGTAGAGCTGACAAGGGACAAGGTTGTAGTCACTTCTTGGCCACAGCCAGCTACCCAGAAGGAGCAAGTAGTTGGACCAGTGGGCTCGGGACTATGGTCGCAGGAGACATCAAGCTCAAGTGGCATAACATACTACACAAAAACACTGTTCCACCTCCTACTTTGGTGAGTAGTGACTGGGATCTTAAAAGCTTGCAGGTGTCCATCTAGATTCAACAGTGGATTTTCTCTGTAAACTTTCATCCAAATCACAATACAATTAAAAAAAGAGAAAAAGAATGAATAAAGAGTCAAATATACTAAAACTTATTACAAATTCCAAATTTGCTTAAAATACAGAAATTTATTCATCTCAAACTAAAATTCTAAAATAAATCTACAATAATCACATTGTTAACTTCTTTTTGAGAACTGTGTATTTAGGAATAGTGTAATAAGTAAATTCATAATCTGCCTCTAAAGTTAAAAACTGGCATAATAAAACTGAGCACCGAACACAGCCAATTAAATACTCATCATACCATAAGGTTAACAAGTAATAACTGCTGATGTGATTGTAGCTGGCTGCTTCTGTATCAGTGTAAAAAAAATCATTTTATAGGCTCTGACCATAATTTAACTACTATGAAGATATTAACAAAAGATAATATTAGAAATACAGGTAGTCCCCAACTCAGGACATATTCAAGTTATGGCAAACCACACATATTGCCATTTGTTGCTTTTTTTTTTTTTTTGGTATATCTTATTGTTAATTGAAACATGTAATTTGCTGATATCATTCTCAAATGTTCAATTTTATGATTTACTGTTCAGTGTGCCAGATTTATTTATAAAGCTACTGACAATAAAAGGTAGTAATAATGAAAACTTAAAAAAAGGAAAAAAAAGTATTTGACTTATATCAGAACTGACTTACAATGGAGTCATAGGAATGGAACCCATCATAAATCAAGGATTACTTATATTTCTATTTTATTCCAATGAAAAGTATATCCTTTGAACCAGTAGATCTCCTCCCTCCACACCATCATACTTTACCTGTGAAGTTTCCATTATGTTGCTCTTTGTTCATTGCTGTATGTCTCTGGTCACAACTTTTTCCATTCTCTGCCATTTCATAGATTAGTTAATTCTTGAGAAGCTAAAAAAATAGGAGGGGGGGAAACTCAGCCATATGTTTTATATTCATATTTTGAAGCTGAAACTGAATACAGGAATAACATGGCATTAACTCCCCACACGCTATTTGTATAATGTGCTTATACCTGTCTTTTTAAATTTATTTTTTGCTGTTGTTGAGAATATACACAGCAAAACACATACCGATTCAACAATTTCTACATATACAATTCAGTGAAAGTGATTACATTCTTCCAGTTGTGCAACTGTTCTCACACTCCTTTCTGAATTTCTCCTGTCTCACTAACATATATTCACTGCTCCCTAAATTTTCTATCTAATCTCTGGAGCTGCTGTTGTCAACTGCAACCTAAATAGATCTTAAAAATGCACAATGCTAAAGGCAGACATTCTTTACTAGTTAAGATAAACTCTTGTTTTAAGAAGACTTCAGTGATTATTTCTGTTTAAGGTTTAAAGATTATCTCAGGGCAAAAGTTTTGGGGTTCATCCAGCCTTCAGGGCTTCAAAAAGACTGGATTCCATGTGAACTTAAAATTCTATTCTGTATTTCCCCCTCTTGATAGGGAGTCTTTAAAACATTCAGTAATAGTAGCCAGGCACCATCCAGCTCTTCTGGTTTCACAACAAAGGAGGCAACTGTTCATGGAAGCAATTAGCCACACATCCATTCCTTCCTTTTATTCTCAATTCTCTCTCTTCCTCTGCTGTTCCAGGTGACTAGAGACCCAACTGTTGTGCCTGGGATGGCCTCTTGCAAACCCTAGGCAGTACAGAACGAACTAGGAGATAGAACACAAGCACGAAACATATTATCAGCCCAATCAACTGAGATGTCCCAAAATCATGACCCTAAACCTCCAGATCAAGAAACCAAATCCCATGAGGTATCTGGTTGTACATCAGCAGCTGACCTTTTGTTGTTATTACTACTGTAAATGTATCTATCAATCAACTTTTGCCAATTCAGCTTTTTATAAACATTTAACTTATTGGTAACAGTACAGAAAAACTAAAAACAAAACTAACCAAACTCATTGCCATCAAGTCAATTCTGACTCACAGCAACCTCCATTGGGTTTCCAAGGCTGTAAATCTTTACAGAAGTAGACTGCCCCATCTTTCTTCTCCAGAGTGGCTGGTAGGTTTGAACCACTGACCTTCTGGTTAGCAGACAGATGGCTTATCCACTATACTACCAGAGTTCCTTAGAATTCTTACTCCAAAAAAATAAAATAAACAAAAAATAAACTCACTGCCACTGAGTCGATTCTGACTCATAGCAACTCCCTTTGGGTTTCCAAGGCAGTAAATCTTTATGCAAGTAGATTGTCCAGTCTTCCTTGTGCAGAGTGGTTGGTGGGTCTGAACCACTAACTTTCTAGTTGGCAGTCAAATGCTTTAGGCACTATGCCATCAGAGATCCTTTAGAATTCTTACAAGTAGTAAAAACACAAAAGCCATGTAGTTGTAACCCTTTTCCAAATATTCAAAGGATTTTCCATCTTAAAATTTGGAGGGAATTTCTCCACAAGAGGATATCAAGTACTAGTAACTTAAATTATTGATAATGTTAAGGCCTAAAGTCCTTCTAGTTCATGATTTAATATAATACACACTATTCAAATTTTCCAATCTTTCACAGCCCTTTATTATTGGAAAGAAAAGATTTAAATACCAAAGATATCACCAATGGTGACATATATAACGAGGATCACAGAATAGTTTTACTTATGAAACAATTCTACAGAAAAAAAAAATAATATGGGGATAAAACACATTAAATATCTATGTTATGTGTTATATTACAGATATAAATGTTTCTATTTTAAATCACTGTAATACAACATATAAATTGTGCTCATATAATTATTCTACACAAAAACACCAGATTACCTGTGACTGTGAATGTGATTTTTCAGATATTAGTAAAGCAAATCTTCCTACTCAAAAAGGGTCACTTCAAAAAAGGTTACAATCCTGAGTCCTAAATTCAAAACTAAAACTTTCCCAGACTTTTATATAAAGACAATTGATGAGAAAGTCAACATCATCAAAATTAAAACTTCTGTACTTCAAAAGATACCATCTAGAAAGGGAAAAGACAACCCACGGAATGAGAGAAAACATTTGTAAACCATATACTTAATAAGGAACTTGAATCTATAGTATACAAAGAAAATTATAGCTCAATAAGAAGAGGATAATCCAATTAAAAAATGGACAGAGGATCTGAATAGACATTTCTCCTAAGAAGATATACAAATGGACATAAAGCACATGAAAAGATGTTCCACATGATTCTACCAAAGAAATGCAAGTCAAAACCACAATGATACAACTTCACATTCATTAGAATAGCTATAATCAAGACAGATAATAACAAATGTTGGTAAGGATATGAAAAAAGTAGAATCCTCACACATTGCTGGTCGAAATGTAAAACAGTGCGGCTACTTTCAAAAAGTCTGACAGTTCTTCAAAATATTAAACACAAGAGTTAAATGAGTTAACACAGGATCTCACAATTTCACTTCTAGGTATAACCCACTGCTGTCGAGTCAGTTCCGACTCATAGCGACCTCTCCTTGAGCTTCTGAAGTGCTATCACTATGGAAGTAGATTGCCCAACCTTCCTTCTGAGGAGTGGCTGGTGGGTTTGAACCCTCAGGCACTACACCACCAGAGCTCCTCTTCCAGGTATACACCTAAGGAAAAAAAAGTTATGTCCATATAAAATCATGTACACAAATATTCACAGAAGCAGTTTTTTTCTAATAGCCCCAAAGTGGAAATGAATGCCCATGAACTGATAAACAGATATATGAAATGTGGTATATCCATAGAGTGGAAAATTATTCAGATATAAAAAAGAAATGAAGTACTAATTACGTGCTACAACATAGATGAACCTTTGAGAATATGCAGAGGATTACATATTGTATGATTCCAATCATATGTCATGTCCAGAGCAGGCAAACTCATAAAGACAAAATACTTATCAGTGGTTCCCTAGGGTTCCTCATATAAGGAAATGGGGAGTGGCTGCTGCTAATGGGTATTGGGCTTCTTTTTAGGGTGATGAAAATGTTGTAAAATTGATTGTGGTAATAGCTATTTCAATGTGAATATACTAAAAGCCACTGAATTGTATAGTTTAAGTAGTTTAATTTTATGGTAAATGAATTATGACTAAAAAAAAAAAAAAGACGTAAGTCATCAGCTGGAAGTATCAAAACCTGTAATACAGATATAGAAAAACAATGGCATTCTTTGAACTCTAAGAGTCTTTCATTGTCTTTACGCTTAAGAATCTCTCAGTAGCTCCAAGCTTAAGAGTATGCTTATGAAACCAAATCACAATAAAAATAAGAATATGCTTATGACAAAACAGCTCAAATTTTTCTATTT
Organism: Orycteropus afer afer; assembly: GCF_000298275.1. Taxonomy (NCBI): domain Eukaryota; kingdom Metazoa; phylum Chordata; class Mammalia; order Tubulidentata; family Orycteropodidae; genus Orycteropus; species Orycteropus afer. The sequence goes on along the minus strand of NW_006921783.1, from coordinate 1,341,411 downwards.
TATCAGCTGATTCAGTGATGGCTCACATTTATGAATTAGGAGGTTATACTATTAATACACCAAACTCAAGAAATCACTGTAAAAGGTATTTGTGTATACTGGTTTGTTAATTCATTCAACAAATATTAACTGAACACTCTGCATGTGCCAGGAATCCTGCTGGACTTATATTCAGCAGGTTAGAAAAGAATATGGTCATGGATCCAATCTTTCTATAAATTAGTTGGTGCTATTTTATTCTCTGACTCAACTCTTAACTCTAATCCCTATTACCAAAATTTATGCCTTGTTTCATTTGTTTTAAATGAAAGGTGTATAAATAGACTATGAACAAAGTATACATTCAGCACTCCAACAGTTTCTTCTTTTAGACATAATTGATTCATAGACACCTGTTTTGTCAATGTAACTTCTCAATAAGCAAGTAAAGATAACAAGAAATAAAGTACACGTTTTCATTAGCACAGATAGCCTGGAGTAGATAATTACAAAATTTAAAGCCAGAAATTCTAGATTTGCTGCTCACTAGTTATGGTACAATGCCTAAGGCATCTGACTGCTACCTGAAAGTTAGCGTTTAAAACCCACCTGCTGCTCTCTGGAAGGAAGATGGGCAATCTACTTCCATAAAGATTCACTGCCTCGGAAACCCAAGGGGGTTGCTATGAGTTGGAACCAACTTGATGACAGTGGGTTTGAATTTGGTTTGTTTTTTTTGTGAATTATGTGATAAAGCAGCTCTGATGGCATGATGGTTAAAGCATTCAGCTGTTAATCGAAAGGTCACTAGTTCAAGTCCACCAGGCACAGAGATATTCTGCTTCCGTAAAGTACAACCCTGGAGACTCTATTGGGCAGTTCTACTCTACCCACCAGCCACTCCTCGGAAGGAAGATGAGGCAATCTACTTCTGTAGTGATACTGCCTCGGAAACCCAAGGAGGGGTCGCTATGAGTCGGGGCCAACTCAACGGCACATAACAACAACAACAACAACTCTATCCTACAACATTACTATGAGCCGGAATCAACTCAATGGCAGTGGGTGGCAGTTATATGATCTTGAGTCAGTCTCATTTTCTCTAGGCTTTTATTTTCCGGATCCACAAATGAAGGCAGTAATTCCCACTTTCAAAAGATTGATGTGAAGATGAAATAGTGTTTGTGTGTCTATGTGCATGCTTGTATATGTATTAAAATAAATGGCAATAAATACATCAAAGGAGTAGGAGGTATAAGAAGCAGTAAACTCAGAACTGCTTATACTAGAAAAACAACTTCACAGCACATGCCCCACTGCTACTACATCAGTGCTGCCACTGTTGTTTATTCAACAAATATTTTTAAAATACCCGGATCTGCAATGGACACTATCTGAAGAACCTCAGTCTGATAGGGAAGTCAGACAAGCACAAGAAATCAAATAGAATGAAATGGGTGCAAAAAAAATTAATAAATTTTATTAGATAGGAAGACTTAGTAGGAAGAAAACAGGTTTCAAAGTTTAAGAGACCTAGGTTCAAATCCAAGCTTTACAAATAATTATTCTATAGGCTTGGAAAAGTTTCTATAGCTCTCTAAACATCAACCTTAATTTGCACAGTAATGGAAGTAACACACCAATATATCGTCTTACCTTTAGTATGAACTAAACATATGCTAGCTATAATGAAGAAGAAGAAAGTAACTGGGAATTCAGATGACAATACATTCAGAAGAGTTCAAAGATGCAGAAAGTTTAATTCTGCAATTTAAACCATACTTCTGTGAAGATGTTATAAAAAGAGACAATGCAGACCAAGCAATTTCCAAAAAAAGAAACACGAAGTAATGTACTGTAAGACTAGAGCTTCATAATAGTTTATGAAATATAAACCTATTCCACAAATCAGTACATTCTGGGTTTTATTAATAAAATCAACTGAGGATGATCGAAATGGAAACAGAACTAGTAATAAAGGAATTAAAGATTTTCTACCTGCCTGTCACTTAATTTGAAGCTATACTTAAGTTCTGTAAATTCTTAAAATTGTGTGTAGGTTCATATTCAGCAAAAGCCTGTAGCAATTCTTTTTTGAGATGAACAGGCATTTACCTAAAGCACAATAAATAAAATGTAGTTAATTTGTGGTAAGAAGATGAATAGGGCTTGTATTATGGGAAAAAAGTTCTAAAGCCTTCCCTTCTGCAAAACATTCTCATTTCCTCCTATTTACTCTTTTCCATAATGTCATCTTCAAGACATAAAAGAGTTTTATCCAAAACAATTTGAGTTCATTTGAGTTCTTACTTATAACAATGGTATTGTGCAATTATCTGAAGTCTCTGCTTTTAAGATATTGCAACAGAAGTTTCATTTGAGCAAATAATGTGTTATTACACAATGTGCTTAAGAAGAAAATAGCCTAACGACATTTCCTTCTCAAAAATTCTCTCTCAAAAACAAAGTAATAGTCCGGAATTTTGTTTTGTAAGAAATAATCTACGGAGCTAAGTTATTTTCTTTTAATCACTCTATTTCTTCACAAGCAAACTAAATTCACAGTCTTAAAAACAACAACTTCTACTGTTCCCAAAAGAAAGAACTATAAAATAAAGGCAAACATTCAAAGTAAAATCAGCTTTTCAGAACCACAGGGATTCTAAATAGTTTAGATTATAATGTACCAAAATTTTTTTGCATTTTAACCTCCACTCAAATCGCCCTGAAAACATCCTTAGTTCCTTTACCCCTCTATTTAACCACACACAGACTGTAAAATTATAAAGGCCCTGAAACCATCTGTTTCTTATGGTGTATCTGTCTGACCAACTGAACATAGCTGAAGAAAAAAAAAAATCATACATCTATACAGCTACTTTCCAACAAATATTTATTAAGTACTCAGTATATGCCAGGCATTATTTGAGATGTCAAATCTCAAACCTTGACTTGTTCTCATTTCTACTAATAAACTATTTCTCACTCTCACAACTATCTAAATTCTTTTCTCTCTTCTCAAACTTCATACTCCACTTCCTCCCTTCTCTCAACCACTGATTTTATTTCATTTCAATATCAAGATATAAAAATCAGAGATTTCTTCAATCTTTCTAGTACACTACTAAGATACATACACCTTTACCCATTAGCCACCGCCTTCTTTTTACAACTAGGGCAGCATCCTCCAGCTACCAAGGGCCATCATGTCAAGATACATTCTGTATCCTCTTTCTCTCACCTTCTCAGGAACTTTGCTCAAGTCTCTCCCATCAATTCTTCCCCATTTATTGTATCATTCTCCAGCAAAGAAGCATGGTCCAGTATACCTCATTTTTAAGTCCTTCTTCATATATTTATTTCTCAAGAGTTGCCTACATATAAGTACAGTCTCCATTTCCTTATCTCCAAATCACTGTTCAAGTCATTTCAATGACTTCTGTCCCAACAAATCAACAGAAATTGCTTTTGTCAAAGTCACCAACGACCTCCATTACATCATACTGGACTTCTTACCTTCACAGAACACAACTAACAACTTCCTCTTTCTTGAAATACTCTTACTCTCCTGGTTCCCATTTCTCAGTAGCTCCTCCAGCTCTACATGCTATTAGGTGCCACTGAGTCAATTTTTACTCACAGTAACCCTACAGGACAGAGTAGGAAACCCCCCCCCCCAAAGTGTATTCTAGGCTGCAATCTTTATGGAAGCAGATCCTAGTTCTTTCTCCTGCCGAGCGCTGGTGGGTTTGAACCTCTAATCTTTCAGTTAGCACACAAGCACTTAACGCATGCACCACCAGAGCTCATTCTCTCATGCTGTTGTTGTTATTTGCTGTCAAGTCATACCCAACTCATAGTGACCCCTCCTTGGGTTTCCTAGGCAGTATCACTCTGGAAGTACATTGCCCAACCTTCCTTCCAAGGAGTGGCTGGTGGGTTTGAACTGCCAGCCTTCTGATTAGCAGTCAAGTGCCTTACGTACTATGCTACCAGAGCTCCTCGAGTTCTTCAAAACCTGGTCCTAGGATCCTTTTTGTTTTGTTTATATTCTTTCTCTAATGATGTCATCTATTCACTTAGCCTTAAAAACTCTCTATATGCTGATCCATACTATTTTTTAAAAGCAGAACTCACTTGTGCTTCTGTACAAGTAATTAAAATCGTAGATGGGAACTTAAAGAGCATTTAAGCCAACAGTACCTTTCTATATAAAAAGGAGCTGTAGTGGGTAAGGTATTTGGCTGTTAACCAGAAGGGTAGTGGTTCAAACCCATCAGCTGCTCTGCAAGAGGAAGATGAGGCAAATCTACTTCTGTAAAGATTTACAGGCTTGGAAACGCAGTGGGGGGTCACTATGAGTCAGAACTGACTCAATGGCAGTGGTTTTTTGGTTTGGCTATCTACCTGGAGGTAGGACCCAGATACAGGGTGGTCTTTTAGTAGGGAGAAAGTCCCTGGATGGCACAAACAAGTAAGCACTAATCAAATGGCTGTTGGTTTAAACACACTCAGAGAAGTCTTGGAAAATAGGCCTGATGATCTGCTTCTGAAAGGTCACAGCCTTGAAAACTCTGTAAAATAGTTCTACCCTGCACATGTGGGGATGCCATGAGTTGGAAATGACTTGATAGCAACTAATAACAATGTTGTTGTTGTTGTTGTTATTTGCCATCGAGTCGGCCCCGACTCCTAGCTACCCCTCCTTGGGTTTCCGAGGCAGTTATCAATAGCAGTGCTTAAATAATTTCTTTTAGAAGGAACAGCGCAAAGCTGGTCCTTATAAGGTGGAGCTCTAGTGGCATAGTGAATAAGGCGTTTGGCTGCTAACTAGGTCAGCGGTTCAAACCCACTAGCTGCTCCACAGAAGGAAGATGGGCAAACCCATCAGCTGCTCTGCAGGAGGAAGATGAGGCGAATCTACTTCTGTAAAGATTTACAGGCTTGGAAACCCAATGGACGTCGCTATGAATCAGCATTGACTCGATGGCAGTGAGTAAGTCAGTGAGATGAGGTGGAGGTGCAGTGCAGTGCATTACCTAGTATGGCTTTTCGAGTCATGGTTTTTGTAACTTCCACCAGATTACTGGGTGGGACCATGCAAATAAGGTGTGTAGCACTCTGACGTTAGGATTGGTTAGTTCTGTCATTCTGCCAGGCTTAAAATGAGCCTTCCTAGAAAAGGGAGCTCTGCTGGCATAGTGCCTAAGGCATCTGACTGCTAACCAGAAGGCTAGTAGTTCAAACCCACCAGCCACCCCTTGGAAGGAAGATTGGGTGATATACATACCCCCTTGGAAACCCAAGGAGAGGTCGCTATGAGTCAGATACAACTTGACGGCAGTGAGTTTAGTTTTGGTTTTAAAGGAAGAAAGGGGGATCTCACTGCCATTAAGAGTGAACAGCAGGAGATGAAATGGAGCATGTCCTTGGACCTGAGATCCCTGGCTAGACATCCTTAGCTGAGAGAGATATACCCAGCTGAGACAGATGCCTGGGTGAGAGATGACAGTAGTGGAGCCAAAAGGCAGCAGAAGACAGAGCGCCGGGCTTTCAGGCGCATGGAGCAAGAAAGCTGTGAGCCCTTGGGCAGGAGGCTTGCTGGAAGGGTGGGATGCACGTAGGTGTACTTACCAGCAGAGCTAAAAGAGCTTTTTCACACTTGCCTGAGCAGGGGAGAGTCCAGGTCAAGAGGCCAAGGGCCAGAGAGGCGTGCATGAGGACACAGCAGAGAGGAGACCGTCTGAATTCTAAGCGTATTCCTGAACTTGAATTGTAACCTGTTACTTCCCTAATAAACTCCACAATTGTCTGTGAATTCTGTGTGGCCACTGCAACAAATTATCAAACCCAGTAGAGAAGTTGTGAGTGCCATGGGAGGGACAGTTGAGGTCAGAGTTAGTAAAAAGGGTGAAGGGTGGTAGTATGTCTGGCCTTATAGGAATAAGGCTTGGGCTGCTGATGGATTCTGTCTTCCTCTTGTGAAGTTAGAGGAGGTCAAAGATACAACCTCATGCCTTTTTAGCAGGAGGTTAAAGATGTCCCAAGTGTCCAATTTTTCCAAGCTGCTGTGCCACTCCATCATCTCTGACATCAACTCCTTCTCCTCCCCTCAGTACTCTCCTTCCTGTCTTAGGGTTCCTTATTTCACTGTCTCACAAAACTCACAAACTCCCAAGGAAATGGCTCACCTGGTGGTGGTGGTGGAGGCTGGCAGGCTGGCAGATCTTAAGTCTGTGGGTAGGTCTGGAGGATTTTCCTCACTCATGTGGTTGTAGGGGTTGGGGAACCCAAATCAGTGGGTCAGATGACCGGCTGCTTACTCAAGTCCAAGGGTGAGATGATGATGAACCAAACATAAGACTAGAGCAAGAGAGGGAACTTTCCCAGAATATTCACATATATATCCTCAAGGAAAACCAAAAACCAAACTCAATGATGTCAAGTCAATTTGATTCACAGCAACCCCTCCTTGGGTTTCCAAGGTGGTATCTCTAAGGAAGTAGATTGCCCAACTTTCCTTCCAAGAAGTGGCTGGTGGTTTTGCACTGCCAGCCTTCTGGTTATCAGTCAAATGTCTTAGGTACCACGCCACCAGAACTCCTACTCAAATGCATTGTTGTTGTTGTTATGTGCTTTTGAGTCAGTCGGACCCAACTCATAGCGATCCCTCCTTGGGTTTCTGAGGCAGTATCACTAGGCTGGTGGGTTTGAACTGCCAGCCTTTTGGTTAGCAGTCAAGTGCCTTAGGCACTCCGCTACCAGAGCTCTGTCAAGTGCATTGTTGTTGCTGTTGTTGTTATTTGCCATCGAGTCGGCCCCGACTCATAGCGACCCCTCCTTGGGTTTCTGAGGCAGTATCACTACGGAAGTAGGAATGCCCAACCTTCCTTCCGAGGAGTGGCTGGTGGGTTTGAACCGTCAGCCTTCTGGTTAGCAGTCAAGTGCCTTAGGCACTAAGAATTACAATCCATCACAAAATGGAAGATGCTGGCTAGAAGGGCCATATTAAGCAGTTCAATACACTGCAGGCCGGTAACAGGAGTGATGCCCATCAAAGCACAAATGAACAGGCACCTACTCTCTCCTAAGAGTCCAAAGTGGAACTTTTTGTTTATTGCTTTGGGAGATTCAGAATTATTTTGTTTTTGCAGTACAAGTGTGGCTAATGCTTAAAATGAATGGATTATTGTAGTCCTAGCACTGGATGTACAGCTTACAATGAACCTTTGTAAACCAATTTCAGCAGTGTTCTACCCAAGACAAAAATAAAATGTATTTTAGTATTAACATTTTATTTTAAATGCTTTTGGATTGAAAATCTGCTAGTTATAGGCTTAAAAAAATGTATCCTTTTATAGATTTGTTTTTTTATTATGATTCTGAGTTGATTTGCATACCTTTAGAGCTCCATTAACATAACAAAGAAAATCCAGTTCCCAAATGGCATTACATCCACAGGTATAAGGATTAGGATTCCAACACATATTCTCGGTAGACACAATTCAATCCATAATATTCCATCCTTTCCCCTCCTACCTTCATATCCTGCCCACACGCAAAACACATTCACTCTATTACCAAACAAACCAAACCAAACCCACTGCCATCAAGTCAATTCCCACTCATACTGACCCCTACTGGGTAAATCTTTATGGAAGTAGATTGCCCAGTCTTCCTTCTGAAGAGTAGCTGATGGGTTTGAACCACCAACCTTCTGGTTAGCAGTCAGATGCCTTAGGCACTGTGCTACCAGAGCTCCTTCACCCTATCACATCATCCCAAGTCTTATCCTATTCAAGAATTAACTCTAAATCTGAAATCTTATCTCCTGAATCAGCTACTTCAAGCATGATTCTGGGTGTGTCCCATCCCAGGGCAAAATCCCATTCCATCAGTGGACGCATGAAACCTAAAATACAAGTTATCTGCTTCCAAAGTACAATGATGGGACAGGCCCTAGGTAGACATTTCCATTCCAAAAGGGAGAAATTAGAGGGAAAAAAGAGGTCACCAGTACCAAACAAGTCCAAAACCAAGCAGGAACACTGACCCTTATTTCTCACTACTGAAATGGATTCCTCTGCAACTCTACCTCAACATTTCTTTTCTTGTCCCCTTCAATTTATCCTTCATACATGAGCAAGAGAGAACATCTTAAAAATCCTATTACTTCCCTATTTAAAACTATAGAGTGACTTCTAATTACATCCAAAATCAAATCCAAGCTTATTTCTATGACCTACAAAACCCTACATGACCTGTGCCCTACAGATTTTCCTACCTTATCTCATACCCCAGTTTCCACTCATTGTGCTCCAGAGACATTAACTTTCTTCATGACATTTATTATACTGTGCTTATTCTTTCATTTCTGTACTTATTTTTCTCTATTACGAATATATGCCTGCTTGGAGTATTTGGCTCATTTCCCATTTTTTTCCCAGAACCTAAGACATAGATGTTTGTTCATTCACTGGATGAATGAACATATAAGGCAATCGATTTCACAGCAAAATGATCTTACCATGCAAAGAAAATCAGTGCCAGAAGATATCATTAAACATCAAAAGAATGACTGGGTTTCAATTCCCAAATTCTGTTTTATGGCATCCGCAGACAATGTAAACTGCTGGCAGTAATATAAAAAGGTTGAGAGAAAGAATGCCCCATTTGTAAGAATCTCACATACAATGTAAAACATTCACAAAAGGAAATGTACTACTTAAAGGTATTTATTGACTGGGTTTTCATTAATAATGAGCAACAATAACCAAATAAGCAGTGCAACTACACTACATAAAGATGTGCTTTCAAAACAGGTTTGGGAAATGGTTCTTGGCAACTGCTCAGTAGGCCACATGTTAATCATGATCATGATCATGAGGATAGTAAACTATATGCCACACACTATTTTTTTACTTCATTGTCTAACAGGAAACTGAGATATCAGAAGACTGAGTCTCACTCACTCATGGGTCATATAGTAGCAGAGTTGGAATTTAAATCAAGGCAGTCTAGCTTTATAGGCCTGCTTCTTAACAGTAATGGCCTAGTCCCTTTCTAGATAATCTATAAAGACCAAATTTATTATAAAAGAACCCAACAGCAAGGGGTAAACGTACTATTGCAAAGATTCAACATTTCTGGAATACTGATGACCTCTTTAACAATTACAGGTAGGCCAGCTGCGATAGATTACTCAATGGGCAGCTCTTGCTTAATTTAAATAAGGTTTATCTGACAAAGACAAGTATTTCTATTTTGATTTCCAAATCCTTCTATGGATCAAGTATAATAGTTTTAAATGATCTACCCAATATAAAAAATAAGTAAACAAAGCAGGACAAAGTAAAGAATTTAGGTATAAAACACATAATATCAGTTTAGCAAACTCTATACAAATTTCCCAGACAAAAAAAGGAGTTTGAGACAATATACTCTTTAAAAATTTATCTTCTAAAATATCTGTAAATTTTTGTTGAAGTAGATAATCAATTAACAAGTTATCACTTCAATTAATCCAGTTTGTTCCTCAGGTTTATCAGGATTTTCTAGAGTTCATTTCTAAGTTTTGTGCAATTAGTGGAACCAGAAAGCATTCCTAAAATATCAAAGAATTATTTCTCCTGAAGCAGCTATTTACCCAGAATGAAATAACTAGGGGAATTACCCAATAGAGGGTAATTAACAAAACAAAATATAAAAATATTAACATCTAGGGTAGAACAAAAATTTTTTGACTGGAACAAAGAAATTAATACAGCTTTTTCCTACTCACTAGCAACCAAATTCACTGAGTAGAAACATGTCTTACAGAGATCCTCTCTTTTTCCACTTGCCAGAAAGAAGACACCTTGATACCTGAGAGTAATGAAGCATGAACTCAGAATAACTGAAGACTAAAACAAATTTTCTTGCCTTACTCCATTTCACTGTAAATCTTGCCAACCACAGTGTTTCATCTTATGAGAATTTCCTAGACTAAACCAATAAAAAGAAAAAGAAAAAAAAAGTATGCTTGTTCACATAAGAGAGAACATTTTCCTGCAAACCAGGAAACATTATCAAATCATATCAAGGTGCCTGGACACAATCTTAGCAGAAAAGAAAAAACACTCAGACTGTTTCAGTTCAGGTTCTGGCACTACCTAAATTCTATGACCTCACGCAAGTCAATTACTATTTCTGGGCCCAAATTTTCTCCTCTGTTAAATACAATGATTCTGGCTGTATGTTCATAAAGATTTCTTCAAATTTCAAATACTGGCTTCAGTGGTATTCAGTGAAATAAGGTTTCTTACTCACTATTAGTAACTAGTTCTCACTTAGCATTAGTAAGGAGGAGCTTTGGTGGCACAGTGCCTAAGGCATTTGACTGCTAACCAGAAGGCTGCCAGTTCAAACCCACCAGCTGCTCCTCAGAAAGAAGCCTGGGAAACCTACTTCTGTAGCTAGACCACCTCAGAAACCTACGGAGGGGTCGCTATGATCTGACTCAACAGCAGTGAGGTTGTTTTTTTTTTTTTTAAATAGTATTCCATTCTTTCCCCTCCTACCTTCATATCCTGCCCATATGCAAAACACATTCACCCTACCACCAAACAAACCAAACCAAACCCACTGCCATCCCTTCCCCTCCTACCTCCTCCGTGGAAGGAAGACTGGGCAATCTATTTCCGTAAAGATTTACTGCCTCAGAAACACAAAGGGGGTCGCTATGAGTCAGAATCAACTCTATGACAGTAAGTTTGTTTTTTTGTTTGTTTGTATTGATAAGTAGGACTCCCTGGGTGGTACAAATGGTTAACTCACTCTGCTGCTAACCAAAAGGCGATAGTTGGAGTCCACCTAGAGGCATTTTAGAAGAAGGGGCTGCTTATCTACTTTCAATAAATCAGACACTGAAAACCCTACAGAGTACAATTCTACTGATAACACATGGGGTTGCCATGAATCAAAATCAACTCGAAGGCAAAACTTCAGCTTCCCGTACACTTGGAAATTCACAGTTGGCAATACATGACTAAGAAAGACTAAGATTTAAACTTCCAAATGCAAAACCATCTATACTCATTTTCTAGCCACCTACTTATTAACCAAGGTGACTAACTCAGTGGATCACAGTATCAAACTATTCTTGGCTAGCTTTTACTGTGTTATAAAGTAGGACAAAGATCGCCTCAAAAAAATGTGATGATATTTTCAGATAAATGAAGTAATATACCTTACATAAAATATTAAATTTTGAAGTGATATAAAATAACACTACTCTGTACTGTTTACCATTAGCTTTCAGAGTAAAATGACAGTATCTCCATAATTTCATTTATACAGTGTTTTCACATTCATTATTTCACTTGATTTAATCCTTGTGACAATCCTCTGATGTAAGATGAGTAGATACTGTTATCAACAGAACCCAGACCACCTCAGATTGTTAGGTTACCTGCCAACCATCACTCAATAAGCGATGGAGCCCAAACTTGAATTCAGATCTTCTGATACAAAGTTAAATAATCTTTGTTATCCTAAAAAGTAGTAATTCAACCCAAAGGCAGGAAGAAATTGGAAAAGTAAGATATTAGATAATAAGTCCCTGAACAACTGAGTTGAACAAAAAGAATATAAAATCAGATTTGGCAGTTACAAAATCAATAAGCAAATTGACTAGATATGAACCTTACAATGACATCTAACTTTCATAATTACATATTTCAAAAATCTTGCCAAGACAAGTGTAAAAAATTTGCTAACTCAAAAATAAGAACATTAAAGTAAATTAAACGATGAACTGATTAAATTAGCTATAGACAAACTGCTAAAAGGCAAAGCATTCCAGACAGCTGGTTACATGTGTATTTTCTTCTGAAATGTGAATCACAGGTATTAAGCTACATTAATCAACGGTATTCAAGTAGGATACATTCCTCAAAAGGAAAAAAAAAAAAAAACAAGCCTCAGTGCCTTAAAATAATGTATGCAAAGAATGTATGAAAGGTGTCTACTCTAGTCATTTCATACCTATTTTACATTTGTCCTTCTTCCAAAGGTCTAAATGCTAGGAATACACGACAACTAAAATCAGGTGCTAATGACAATACAATAGGTACTAGCACCCGGAATAGTCAATTTTCTACAATTACAAAACTAGAACAAAACTGAAAATACGTGTGTGTACAAGTTTCTCCAAATGACCAGTGCAATCTGCTTACAAAATCTAACAAGCCTCAAAGAATTGCAAGACATTAAAGTTAGAATTCCGACCTAAGACAGGTAAACAGTGCCAGAGTCTATATATTAGGAGATTCTTGCATGAAGTTGCAGAAAATCAAAAGATAATTCTGCAAAATCTAGAGGTCGTAAGTAACATAACCATGTGACTTAGGGCCACATACGACTTCTTGGAATTCTAGATTAAGTCGATCTTCATGTTTTTACTGCAAATACCTCTACTGCTTACCAGAAGGCTAGCGATACAAACCCACCAGCCACTCCTCGGAAGAATGGTTGGGCATTTCTTTCGTAGTGACACTGCCTCGGAAACCCAAGGAGGGGTCGCTATAAGTCGGGTCCGACTCGACGGCACATAACAACAACAACAACAAATGAAATAGAGGAGTCGGGTTCTTTTTCAAAGGTAGAGAACTATTCTTCATGAAATTCGTGGGAGATGCTATCCGAGAAGGCCCCTTGGCCACTTGGAACGGTACTTGCCCGCCTCAGTTTTGTTTAGGAGCAGAAGCAGTTAGCATCACGCGCTAGTCGGAGGGCAATAACCCAAACCCACAAATCTTCAGATACAGCTCGGTCATCAATAGGGAAGATCCCCATTTAGTCCTAGGTTTTGCACACCATGGGAAGGATGGGATGTGGATTCTAAACAGAAGCCTAAAACGGTTTTCCAGTTAAAGGAGAGAAGAATGAACGGTCAGGAGTCAGGTGTCTGCGTTCAACGTCTCGGTGGCCAACCACAGGGAGGTATCTCAGATAACCTGGCTACCCCAAAGCTGACAAATACAAAGTCAGCAGCTCCCGAAAATACCTCTGGAAGTCGAAATCACGGCTGCCCCAGATCTGCACCGTTTAAGTAAGAGTCCCAGAAGTCAACCTCTGAGGGCAGTTTCCGGCTTACTCCCCAATTCCCCGCGTTCGTTTACCTACCCGCTCAGACCCCAGCTTCTCCGGATCTCAGAACCCTGGAAGCGGCTCCTGACGGATTCTCACACCCGCCGCTGCGCTCCGTCCAACCGGAACTCATTGCGTCACCTCCGGTCCGGTCCTCTCTACTCTCACCCGCTACCCTGCCCCACGGGAGATCTCCAGAACAAAAACGTTCCATCCTTCTTTTGGCATCCTCGGCCAATCCTCGCGGGATTTCAGTCCGGCGCTCTGTTCGATCCCTGTCGGCGGGCGAGAGGAAAAAAAAATAACTATTCGCTTAGAGTTTCTTGCTCCGGAAGTGATTATACCCCGGAAGAGTAGCTTGCGCGAAGGAAGCGTGTTTGCTGCCCAGAAGTGAAGAAAGGCGCCAGTGAGAAGGAGCACTGTTCTAGGTAAATTGGCTTCTCAGAGGGCGAAAGGGAGGCATAACGTTCTCCATTCTCTTTCCAGTTGGAACGTTTCTTCTCGCCTCATTCCATATTGCCCCTCTCTGTCGTCTTTGGTAGTCTGCCCAGTGGTTGCTGGAGCTCTCTGACCCTGTTTTGTCAGCCCTTTTTGGAAAAGAGGACCAAGCTGCGGGGGGTTTGGGGGTGTCGCAGAATGTCTAAGTCTGTGGAAAAACCTCCATTTAGGCAGCATCGATGCGCTCTGTCCAAATAGGAGGAAATACCGGACAAACTTCACCCTCTGCTGAATATTTATTAATTATCCACAGCGTTTCAACGTATAGAGCCCTGCGAGGAATGGGAAATCTTAGAAAGTTTTGTAAGAACATAACTGACAAATTTAACCTCATGCATTACACAGACATATATTCTAGAAAGGCATTTAACCCAGTTAGCACTATGTCCCAATCACTGTATTAGCCACTAGGAATATAAGCTACAGTGGTTATGTATAAGTTTTACAACAGCTCCGGAGAGGAGATAGAGAAGTCTGACGAGGTGTGATGGCAGAGACTTCAAAGACAGGTTTCATGTTAACTGGACTTTACGGGTGAAGGGAATTTTGTTTGTTTGGAGTGGAACAGAAAATTAATTGCTAGGAGAGATTGCTGCTTGAAAGGACGTAGTAATTTGGTGTGGTTGGATGATACTGTATACAGCATAAAGGGAGATTTGAAGAATGAAGTAGATTGTAACCAAATAATGTGACACTTTGAATTCATTATATTTTATTCTGGAGGTGTTTAGTGATTTCTGAGCAGGGAAATTACATGATTGCATCTGTGTTTTAGAAATGTAACAGGATCAACTAGGGTGTGACTGAAGCAAATGTGGAAAGATCAGAGCTAGAGAAGTTAATTTTAGAGGCTTTTGGCAAGAAATAATTAGCGCACTGGTAGAGATAGGGCATAGGTTTAAAGCCAGAGATAGATTCAGCAGGATTTGGTGACTGAATGTGGTAGGACAGAGAAGGAAGAGTCCAGGGTTACTCAGAAATCGGGAAAGCGGAAAAAGGAATTTTGAAAAGGAAGGGAAGATCCTGAGTCCAGTCTAGAATCCTTCATAAGACCTCTAAGCCAAAGTTGGAAATTCACCTTTGGAGCCCAGGAGTTTTAGGAGTCATTGGATGATTTGGGAATAAATTGAGATTGTACAGTTGACAAACTATTGCCTGTCTACTTCCAGTAGAATATTAGCTCTGTTAGGAGTGGACCTTTGTTTTGTTCAGTACTCTCCAGAGTCCAGAACCTTGCTTGGATACATGTATATTGAGTGATTGAATGAAAAGTGCATATAGAACAGTGCTGTCCAATAGAACTTTCTGTGATGATGGAAATGTTCTGTGTCTTGCTGTCCAATATGGTTATCACTAGTCACTTCTGGCTATTGAGTACTGAAGTATGGTTAGTGCAGCTGAAGAGCTGAAGTTTTAAAATTTTATTTACTTTTAGTTAATTTAAATAGCCACATGTGGCTAGTGGCTACTGTATTTAACAGACTGAAAAGATGCCAAATGTGTAAACTTGGATAATATGTATACACCCGTTCCTTACTTATCAACATGGCTAGTCCCAAAGAACGGGTTGTTACGTGAAAAATCAATGTTAAGTGACATTGGAGGGGGACCACATCATTACATAACTGACAAACCACTGAGAATCATAACCTTAACCATCACATCCAGCATTACTCTGGCTTTACCCTTTAGCATTCCTTACTGCCAGAGGTACATGATTAATGCACAACATAGACAGATTTTTTACTATTATAAATGTCATGTAACAACCTAGTTGATAGGTGAGAAGTAGGTATAGAGGGGCAAACAGAAGTCTTCGAGCCAGAGGAGACTGAGAAGCCTTCAGAGAGGTGGGTTGAGAATCTGTTAAGAGCTTAGTTGAAGAAGCCAAGTAAAGGAAGTTTAAAGGAGTGATCACTATTAGTGAGTGATGCAGAGAACTCAAGATGAGGGCTTAAAGATGCAACTACATTTGGCAACTAGAAGTGTCTGGTTCCTTAGAGAGCAGTTTCAACAGAGTGTGGGAAAGGGAAGCATCTTGGCAAAGTGATAAGATGAAAAATTAGAGGTAGGTAATTGAACAAGCTTCAAACCCACCAGCCACTCCTCGGAAGGAAGATGGAGCAATCTATTTCCCTAGTGATACTGCCTCAGAAACCCAAGGAGGGGTCGCTGTGAGTCGGGTCCGACTCGACGGCATGTAACAACAACAATTGAACAAGCCAGGAGATGAAGGGAAGAGAAAAAATGAGGCAGTGGATTAATGGGCAAAGCTGATTTGGGAAAGATATTTCTAGGTTGGAAAAGACCCTGGGCAGTAGCCATTGGAATGGGATTAATAAATGGAGGAGCATTGTTCAGGAGGTAACAAGATCAAAAGCACTGGTGAAAGGGATTTAGTCGGTCAAGGAAATTAGAAAGCACCAAGAAATGGGTTTTAAAGACATGTTTGTTTTGCCATGCTGTCATTGATTGCCCTGGATTATCTCTGAGACTAAGAATGGTTATTTTACTTTTATCTTAGTCTCAAGCACTAGGGGCTCTGGTGGCATAGTGCCTGAGGCCTTTGACTGCTAACCAGAAGGTTGGCGGTTCAAACTCACCAGCCGCTCTGCAGAAAAAAAATATGGGGCAATCTACTTTGGTGAAGATTTACTGCCTTGGAAACCCAGTGGGGGTCGCTGTGACTCGGAATCTACACCGTGGCAATGAGTTTTTTTTGTTGTTGTTGTTTAATATTAAGTGCAGGGCTTATTAATATGTTTATAGGAGTCATTGCAAACAACAACAAAAGGTGAAACACCTTTTAGAAGAGTTAGAGGACAGTTTGATCACTTGGATGTAAAATTAAAAAATCCTAAAGAATAAAGACGTGAATGTTAATCTTAACATTTTAAAATTAGAGACCTCATTGAGATATGGGCCATAAGTGATAATCAAATGCACCAGTCTCTACTCGCTGTTTGAGCTAACTCTCCGTCCTTCCCAATTGGTGTTCTTTCAGCCTTATCTTTCTTCCTTCTGTCACAATTGCACAATTTGATCCATAACACCATCTCCTTTCGTTGTGCCTGTATTCAGGCTGTTAAGTCCTGCTGGAGAAATTGACCTTATCTCAGTATGGTACCACTCTATAATCATCATTATTTATCTAAACTTCAGCATGCCTCTGTAATCATACCATGTTTTATCACAACTTTTCAGCCTTCCTCTTCTCTCTTCCAACTTAACTTCTTTAGTTCTGTATATCCTCTTTGAGGACCAGCTTCTTGCTTTCAGATCCACAGACCTATCTACATCTAAAAGTCCTTCTGTCACTCTGAGAAAGGTGCCCCTTCTCCCTTCCAAGACCAAATTCCCTCTTAAGGGTTTTAGATCCCTTTCTCTTACTGTTCTGCATTGTTAATTATCCTTTACTTGAGCATCTACCTACCTTTCCTCTGGCTCCATTCCATGGACATTTAATTATACCCAACATTTAAATATATTCACTTGTCCATCTTAAAAAATCCTAATCTCCAACCAAAAACCAAACTTGTTGCCGTAGGATCGATTCCCACTCACAGTGACCCTGTAAAACAGTAGAATAGCCCCGTAGTTTCCAAAATTGTAATCTTTATGGAAGCTGACAGCCACATCTTATTCTCCCAGAGCAGCTGGTGGGTTTGAACCACTGACCTTTGGGTTAGCAGTCGAAGCACTTTAACCACTGTTCCATCTAATCTCCATACCTCCCTAAAATACATTGTTTTTTTTCCCCCCTGCTCCCTTTATCTCAAACTGGCTTCTGTCCTGCCAAAGATGATAATCCTTTTTTTTTTTCTTTTTGCTAAACCCAGTGGACAAAGGTGTATTGGACAGATTGTTCTTGACCATCCTTTTGAAAATACATTCCTCACCATATTCTTTTTTTTTTTTTTTTCCCTTTTCTGCCTGTAGATGCTGAACATTTAAGAACAAAACAGTGATACACCTCTAGCTCTAGAAAAGATTGGAACTTTGAGAAGGGCAAGTGTGAAATATTATAAAATGCAGAGAGTTTTTAGTAGGTGTTTTAGGAAATGGCTGAAAGGTAAAGGATTCTGTTGGACTCCAGGGAAATGAAGAAACTAAGCTTTATAACATTAAATACCAGTTTCAGGGAAATTAATTTTGTCCTGGCCATCGCCAGGTTTGAGTTTGAAATTGCCAAGTGTAGGGAAGAATCGGGTTGTTTTACTTTCTGATTAACTGTGCCTCTGATTTATATCCAACCTCTAAACACAGGATACAAGTATAGCACTATAATATATTGAAATTATAATTTGGAGACATTGTAAATTGTATTTATAGACTTTTATTTTTCATTAGAGATTAAGTGTAATCCATTGTTTTCTACCAATTAACCAGTTGCTGTTGAGTCATTTGCAACTCATGGCGACCCCTTGTGTGTCAGGATAGAATTGTGCTCTGTAGGGTTTTCAGTGGCCAATTTTTCAGAAGTAATCTCCAGGCTTTTCTTCTGAGGCGTCTCTGGATGGACTTGAACTTCCAATCTTTCTGCTGGGTTAGCAGCAGCACTCTAACCCACCCAAGGAAGCCTCTTTAACAGTTACAGAAGGCCTACTTGCCAGTCTTACTGCATTTAAAGCTCTTGACTTCCCAACTCTGCTTTGAGATCTAGAGACAGCCATGATTCATATGCATATCTATTTGCAAAGACTTTCTTTTTTCTGCTGTGTTAGAGATCCAGCTATAATACACTAGAGTTCTTAGCCCTATCAGACCCAACACATACGTTAAATAACAAATCATTTGTAAAAAATATAAAATGTTGCACCTGTTTTTGTAATCAGTCTGGCAGTTCCTCAAATAATTAAACCTAGAGTTTTCATATGATCCAGCAAATACACAAAGTATATGCACAAGAAAGATGAAAACATATATCCACACAAAATCTTGCACATAAATGTTTATAGCAGCATTGTTAATAATAGCCAGAATAGTAGAAACAACTCAAATGTCCATCAGCTGATGAGTGGATAAACAAAATGTCGATATCCATATACTGGAATGTTGTTAGGCTGCAGAGTGAAATACTGACACTTGTCATAACATGGATGATGAACCTTCGAACCATTAAGCTAAGTGAAAGAAGCCAGGTACAAAGGTTGTATGATTTAATCTAGAATCATATAGTGGTGATGGTTGCACAACCTGGTAAAAATACTAAAAGCAACTGAATTGTACAGGTTAAAAGGATGAATTTTATGGTATATAGATTAGATCTCAATTAAAAGTTTGTAACCTCCCTTATATTATCCTGAAATGAAAATGTTTGCCAATACCAATATATTTGGCAGTATAATTTACCTACTATATAGTTTCAAAATAATGTCCTAATTTTAGCATAGAATAAAATGAAAATAATTTATGCCAAAGTATGTATTTCTAGGGCGATCATATTTGCCTATGCAGATTATGCCCTGTGCCATTCCAAGGGTGCCACTTACATGACCTATAAATGTGGTAGCCCCAAGTATCTGAGTAAGTAAATGTTTGGGCACTATTCAACTAGAAGACTTGGTGAAACTGTCATCAGTTGCTTGTATTTGTCTGTACATAGAACACTGTGAATCCAACTGCCTCAAATGTAGACTGGGATATTGTTGGTGACTCATATGTACAGCTTTACTGGCATACTATAGGCTTTTTCTAAAAACAGGTATTCCGACTTATGACAGGGTTCCATTCAGATGGCTTTGTCGTCAGTTTTGATATATGTCAAATACCTCTTCCCCCCCATTATTTCATTATTACTGCCTTTTATTATCAATATTTTTATAAATCTGATCTTTGTCTTTGGAGGTTGACATGAGAGTGATAACATCAGCAAATTACACTGCAACATTGTATGTAGTACATACTATTAATATGCAACATCCCCGCCCCCCCCCCAAAAAAAAAGTGGTCATAAGTGCAATTCATCAGAACTTAAATAAATCATAAATTGGGGACTTCCTGTAATGAAAGATAAAGTATGATCTTCCTTGCTGTACATGGTAGTTATATGTCTGGAAAATTCAACATATATTAAAACTACACAAAAAATAATTTGTGTTCATATGTAAATGGAGTAGGGAATCTACTCTCAAGTATTAATAGTTTTTCACCTGCAATACTGCCTGATGGACCAACTCTTAATTGTGCAAAACTTAGCATCCCTTGCCCAGTAAATGCCAGTAGCACACCCCGCCTCAGTCCAATTATGATGACAACCGGAAACTTATCTTGAGAGGTTGGTACCATAGCCATTGAGAACCACTGCCTTGTGAGCACACAGTGATGTAAGGATTGCAGACAGGGGTTGAGTTACTTTGAGTTACTTTTGATCCTTTACGTCCTTTAAGCATCTTGGTAAAACAGAACATTTCTCCACAGACTTAGAGAAGACTGAGAAATCCAAGAACTGTGGAATCTAGGAATTTTCTCACATTAAAATACAAAATAATCTAGAGTGCTTCACCAATAGGCTTGAATATTTTGTAGTACACAGGGGAAAAACAGGGTATATGTACCCAAGATCCAAGCTATGTTTTGATTATTTTCTGGGTAACCTCATATAGTTTAAAAGGGATGCTTCTTGGTTATATACCGTCAAAGTTTATCTGACAAGCCTATAATATTTCACATCTAGATAACTTTATTCTTTTCTTTAAGATGCTTTCCAAATCCTTGGTTATGGATTACTTGGCTCATCCTGGCACACTCAGCTTGGCTGTAGGAGTTGCCTGTGGCATGTGCCTGGGCTGGGGCCTCCGTGTACGCTTTGGAATGATCCCCAGAAGCTCAGTGAGTGACACAGACAGACACACCGAGACTGAAGCCAGCATCTTAGGAGAGAGTGGCGAATACAAAATGATTCTTGTGGTTCGAAATGACTTAAAGATGGGAAAAGGGAAAGTGGCTGCCCAGTGCTCTCATGCTGCTGTTTCTGCGTACAAGCAAATTCAAAGAAGAAACCCTGAATTGCTGAAAGAGTGGGAATACTGTGGTCAGCCCAAAGTGGTAGTCAAAGCCCCTGATGAAGAAACCCTGGTTGAATTGCTGACCCATGCTAAAATGCTGGGACTGACTGTAAGTTTAATCCAAGATGCTGGACGTACTCAGATTGAACCAGGCTCTCGCACTGTCCTAGGAATTGGGCCAGGACCAGCAGACCTAATCGATAAAGTCACTGGTCACCTCAAACTTTACTAAGTGGAATTTTGTATGATGATGACCCCTTCACCACAAGTCATGTTCTGACAATTTATGCCTGTGTTCTTGCCCAAAATTCAATTTAACTGAAATGAAAATAAAATCATTACGACGTTCTTCTGTCATGTACTTGCACAATTATCATGTTGGACTAAATATATTTTTTATATATATATAGTTGATTAAATGGTCTTGATAGTTTGAGTGCTAGGTACTGAAGTAAAAAATATTTACAAGAACAGATCATGATGAATCTAGGTTAAAAGTGAGAAAACAGCCTTTATTTAGGCTATTGTTGGAAACTTTTGTGCTGGTAGCTCTTCTTCCCTAAGACTAGTACTGTCGCCCTTGGAGGATGAGGGGTTCATGAGTATTCCCACTGGATTCAAACTACAAAGTTTGTTTCCCTCCTGTCACTCTGGACGACAGTAGCCTCCTTTATTATAATAATAGTTCATGATATATCAAAAAGCAAACCCACTGCCATCGAGTCAATTCCAACTAATAATGACCCTATAGGACAGAGTAGAACTGCCCCATAGGGTTTCCAAGGCTGTAAATCTTTATGGAAGCAGACTGCCTCATCTTTCTCCTGCAGAGCAGCCGATGGGTGCAAACTGTGGACCTTTTGGTTAGCAAATGAATGCTTTTATCACTGTGCCACAAGAGCTCCTTAGATCATGGAATGTTGTTACGTGCCGTGGAGTTGGATCCGACTCATAGTGACTCCTCCTTGCGTTTCCGAGGCAGTATCACTACGGAAGTAGATTGCCCAACCTTCCTTCTGAGGAGTGGCTGGTGGGTTTGAACCGCCAGCCTTCTGGTTAGCAGTCAAGT
>NW_006921783.1:1315558-1319630 GCF_000298275.1 Orycteropus afer afer | reverse complement strand
GCTACCCATAATGAGAGTCTTGATTAGAATTGAGGCGTAGTGCCTAAGGCACTTGACTGCTAACCAGAAGGCTAGTGGTTCAAACCCACCAGTCACTCCTCAGAAGGAAGGTTGGGCAATCTACTTCCGTAGTTGCTACTGCCTCGGAAATCCAAGGAGGGGTTGCTATGAGTCGGGTCCGACTCACAGCAAATAACAACAACCCATAGTATAACTCACTTGGGAGCTCTGGTATAGTGCCTAAGGCATTTGACTGCTCACCAGAAGGCTCGTGGTTCAGACCCACCAGCCACTCCTAGGAAGAAAGATTGTACAATCTACTTCCGTAGAGATACTGCCTCAGAAACCCAAGGAGGGGCTGTTATGAGTCAAAATCAACTCAATGGCAGTGAGTTTTAGAGTTATAACTCACTTGTGCAGTGCTTCATGTTCATTTCGTCTGATCCACATTGGTCAAAGGTATAAAAATTCCTTCCTGCTTTCTCATAGCATTAAAGGCATTTAAACTTGTGAAATGACCTAAATAATGCACCTTGAAATTCTTGATGGGCCCATGTAGCAATTCACGGCAAAGTGAATGCAGTTTCTAACCCTAACACTCCAATGTTTCTTTACCTAGAATATAAGAAACTAGTTAATTCAATTATTTAATGGTACTTTTTTCCACCTTTTGATCTTTATAACATAGCATATCATTCTAATAACATTATACCAGTGACCTGGAATGTAAAGCAAAAGATCCCAGCTCCCAAAAGCCACATAACTTAATTTTTTTTAGAGGTTTTTTTTTTTTTTTTTGGAGGCCATTTTCCCTGAAAGCCTTTGAGACAATCTTGACAATTTCTGAATTCATTATATCCCTAAGAACTCTGCTGGTGCCAGGAAGAATTTTGGTAACAGACCAATACACCCCCTTCTCACTTACACATTTATAGTCCAAAGACCAAGTCATTATGCAAAATTTGTGTTATGAGAAAATGGAGGATGACTATGTCCTGGGATAACTGCCATACCACTGAGAATGATGGTCTAGCCAAGGTGACACATAACCTTAACCATCATAACCAACATTACTCACCTTGCACCTCAGCGTTCATTACTGCCAGATGTATGTCGCTAATGTGCAAAACAGTGGGATAGATTCTTTACTATTTTACTTGTAAAATGTCAGATACCAGATACAGAGATAGTTGGTTAGTGAAAAGTATGTACATTAACTGGCTTTAACGCTGGATGACTTAAAATTGGAAGTTAATTGCAATATATGCAGCAAGACAGCAAACCTTCAAGGTCTAAGATCAATAGTGGAGTCTGTGTGCAGACTTTTTTTTTAATAGTTTATTTTTTGTTATTGAGAACATAAACAGTAGAACATACTCCAATTCAGCAATTTCTGCATGGACAACTGAGTGATTAAACTTTTCAACTTGAGCAACCATTATCACTCCTTTTCCATCCTCCTCCATTAATATAAACGCACTATTCCCTAAGTTGCTGCTGTTAATTGGATCCCACATATATAGATCTTAAAAGAGAACCCTGCTTAAGGCAGGCAGACATTGTTTACTACCAAACTATCGTTTTGTTTTAAAAAGACTTCAAGGGGTATTTTTGGTTTAAGTTTGAAAGATTATCTCAGCAATAGTTTTGAGGGTTCACAATGGTTTTTAGTCTCCACAGCTCCAGAAATGCTAAATTCCAGGGGAATTTGAAATTCTCTTCTGCAGAATTCTCCTTTTTGTTCAGGATTCTGTAGAATCTCTGATCAAAATGTTTAATAATTGTAGCCGAGCACCATCCAGTTCTTCTGGACTCATGACAAAGGAGGTAGTTGATCATGGAGGCAATTCCATTTCTCCCTCCTATTCCTGACACTACTTTGTTGATCCAAATGATCACCAATTGTTTATACCATCGTGTTCTGGTTACTTAGTGCTGTTCTGACAAGAATATACCACAAATGGGATGGCTTGAACAAACAGGAGTTTGTTCTCTTACAGTTTAGAGGCTTAAAGTCCAAGTTCAAAGTGCCAGGCTCTAGGGGCTGGATGAAAGCCCCTCAGCCTTGGGCTTCAGCTCTGTCTCCTGTTCCCGACTCACTGGAGCTAGAGGCTTTTCTTCACTCAGCTGCTGGCTGCTGAGGCTGACAAACCCAAGGTTGACAAGTAACAAGGCATAATCTCAATGTACCAAACCACACGGCAGGCCATTAATTCAAGTTCATTGAAAGTCCCAAGGTCGGCAGAGCATGGCAGGCTGCTGAACAATGACACGGCTACATGCAGCGTTCAAGTGTGCCATAAGCTAGAGACCATTCCCAAGCTGTTTCTTATATATGGGAAGCAGGCCACATACCCAAAGGAGCTACTCAGCTGCTCCAGTAGATTCCAACATGGGGTTAATTACCAGTCTTACCATGGGGAATAATTACATTCAGCTGGCCAGCCACTCAACCAGGTCCAGCCAAGTTGACATACAAACTTATCCACCACACATGAATAGCCACTTGCAAGCTTCTGAGAACCCAGGCAGCACTAAGCAACAAACTAGGAGATAGGATTGTTGTTGTTGTTATGTGCCGTCGAGTCGGACCCGACTCGTAGTGACCCCTCCTTGGGCTTCCGAGGCAGTATCACTACGGAAGTAGATTGCCCCATCTTCCTTCCGAGGAGTGGCTGGTGGATTTGAACCGCCAGCCTTCTGGTTAGCAGTCAAGTGCCTTAGCCACTATGCTACCAGAGCTCCCAGGAGATAGGATAGAAGCATTAAACACAATATTAGGCCTAATAGCTGGGTTGTCCCATGAAGCTATGACCCTAAACCTCCAAACCAAGAAACCAAATCCCATGAGATGTTTGTACATAAGCAGCCTCAGCAACTGCTCTTTTTTGTTGTTATAAATATATCTTATTACACAATTTTTGCCAATTCACCTTTTTACTGGTACAGTTCAATGACAGGTACAACTTTCACAGGTATAGAACTTACAGCAATTTTTTTATTTTTTAAAATGCATTTTATTGAAATATAATTTATGTACAGTGAAACACACAAAACTAAAGTGACATGGGCCAGTGCATTTTATGTTGTTGCTGCAGTGTTCCCTCTGCTCCCCTCCCACCCCTGGCAACCAACAAAGAAAGTTTCCCTCCATACATAAATCTTTCCTTGACCCTCCACAACAACGAACTAATACTGTATTTGTCCTTCTGTGACTGACTTATGTTACTCAGCATAATGTCCTCCAGGTTCACCCATATTATGCAGTGTTTTGCAGACTTTACATTATTCTTTAGTGCTGCATGTTTTTGTTGTTGTGTGCCATCGAGTCAGACCCGACTCATAGCGACCCTCCTTGGGTTTCCGAGACATTATCACTATGGAAGTAGATTGCCCCATCTTCTGAGGAGTGGCTGGTGGGTTTGAACCGCCAGCCTTCTGGTTAGCAGTCAAGTGCCTTAGGCATTATGCTACCAGAGCTCCTTAGTGCTGCATAGCATTCCATTATGTGTATGTACCATAGTTTGGTCATCCACTCTTCTGCTATAAATCTTAGCTCTAAGTCCCTTGCCAGATATGTAATTATCAGCAAATATCAATTTGTTGCTGTCATTTTTATTATGTGCTTTTTCATGGTCTCAATTTCTTTGTTCCATATAATTTTCTATGCTGAGCTCGTTTTGTTTATGAATCATGTTATCACTTCCTTCATTGCTATTGTTTTAGTATTTGCTGAATATATATGCTGGTCCTCTTTTTCGATGTGAAGGTTTTTCATTTTTCTTTGAGGTTACGCTGTGATTTATAGTTTTCTTCCCAAGTTTAGAACAGTTCTTTCTATCTTGTTGTCTTGACTTCCCTACTATCTAGAAGTTCTGTAATGATACAGTTTTTTCCCTCTTTTTTGTTTGTAGTTGTCCTCATTTGTCAATTGATGTCTCTGACTCCCTGTTTACAATCTTGTAGCCTTATTTACTTTGGATACTTCCATAGCTGGGTTGGTTTCTGGGTTATATCATCATATGTGTTAATGGTCAGTTGTTGGCTGTTATTGCTTCTCTGTCCAAAGGGC